>NC_058131.1:623486382-623577111 GCF_016433145.1 Gracilinanus agilis
GATTTCTTCTCTGGGTCGAATATGGTGGGTGTTCTATGAATCCTTTCGATGTCTATATTGCCCTCTTGTTGTAGGACTTCAGGGCAATTTTGCTGAATAATTTCTTTTAGTACAGAGTCCAGGTTTCTATTAATTTCTGGTTTTTCTGGAAGACCAATTATTCTCAAATTGTTTCTTCTAGACCGGTTTTCTTGGTCTGTCACTCTCTCATTGAGATATTTCATATTTCCTTCTATTTTTTCAGTCTTTTGACTTTGTTTTATTTGTTCTTGTTGTCTTGAGAGATCATTAGCTTCTAATTGCTCAATTCTAGCCTTTAGGGACTGGTTATCGGCTAT
Source organism: Gracilinanus agilis (assembly GCF_016433145.1). Lineage (NCBI taxonomy): Eukaryota > Metazoa > Chordata > Mammalia > Didelphimorphia > Didelphidae > Gracilinanus > Gracilinanus agilis. The sequence continues at coordinate 623,486,721 of NC_058131.1, forward strand.
AATCTTTTGGTATTCCTTTTCAATCTTGTCATTTCTGGTGTTCAATTTGCTTATCAGTTCATTTGATTTCTGAGCCTCACTTTCCAATTGCAAGATTCTACCTTTTAAACTGTTATTTTCTTGCCAGATCTCTTCCATTTTCCTCAGAATTTCAGTTTTGAACTCTTCCATAGCTTGTGAGGAGTTTTCCTTATTTGAGGAGGGTCCGGATGCTTGTTTGTTCTCCTCCTCTGTTTGCTCGGTTGTCTGGATTTTCTCTGTGTAAAAGCTGTCGAGTGTTAAAGACTTCTTCTTCTTGTTATTATTCTTTCTCTTCTGAACTTCCTGATGCTGAGTAGCCATCATTAGCCCAGCAGCTTCTCAGATTTATCCTCGCGCTCAGTGTCTGTCAGGGATCTATTGGCTCCTGAGGTCTGATTTCTGGTTTTTTCCAAGGTCAAGCCCCCTGGTGGGCCCTCTTGCTTGATCCTCTGCTGGAGGTTTCTTTACAAGTCTCAGGGCGCTGCTTCCACAGTCGTATACCCGTCTGCACTGGTTCCCCACTTAGGCTTTAGTTCCTGGCTGTGTCTGCCTCCACCCACGCCTCTGCTCAGCCTGCGCTCTGCGCCCAGCGTCCTGCTCCCGGGCGCTCAGATTTCGCGTGCTTTTTTTGACTTAATGGGGTCCTAAGTCTTGCTGCTCTCAGGAACAGGTCCCGGAGCTGCTGATGACTCGATGGGTGCCCCAAACTTGCCCTATTTCTTTTTAGCTGGGTTCGGAGCTATAGGTGAGTGTGGAGGGGGTGGGGGTGGGGCGGTTGCTCAGCCCGCGATTTAGTGAGAGCCCTTTATAGCCTGGAAATGTCTCGATTCCACGTACCTTCCACGCTGTGCCCTGTTGTGGGGTTCCTCCGTTCGTCTGGACTTGTTTTTATGTCCCCTTGAGGAGTTTTGTGTGTTTTGGTCAGGAGAGGTTAAGAGCTGCTTCATACTCTGCCGCCATCTTAACCCGGAAAAAAAGCACTGAACTTTTAAAGTAAAAAACATTGAGCACCTGAGGCTCTAAGAAGCTTTGGCATGAGTACTGGCCACATCCCAGTAAAACCTTCTGGACAGACAGGCTAAACCAGGTCAAGGGTAATGGAAAGACCTCGAATCTGCCAATGAGTTAATGAGATGTCTACCCAAACATGTGAAGACTTCTCTCAGTAGAATGGACATATGAGGACAATTTTACCAAGTGTCATAAAGGTGGCTGAAGCAAGTGCAATGAAGAGCCTAGAGCTTAATCAAATATAAAAGATGCCAAGATAATCCAATGCATTTGCCACTGGACTTCAATGACTTTGGAAGAATGAAACTGATGACTTTGTGTAACTCTGCCTTACTTAAATCTAATTCATGCACAAGTCAAGACATCATCACTCTGGAATATCTTTGGTCCTCAGAGTCTCTCTGCCTCTTACAGAACCCAATATTGAATAACTACATATTTATGTAGGTAGCTTTACATATAGGCAACATGTTAAGTAGGTGATCAGTAAAATATGAAACAACCATGTGTCCTGTTCTTTAAAACCTTAACCCAGGCAGATAGTTCACTGGTTGCAATATATACATTGGAAACTCAAAATTAGAGTTCTTTAGAAGGTGATTATGGTGCCACCCTCTTTATGCCATCGATAATGCTATTGTTATTTCCCAAAGGAGTTTTACTAACATTTTTCATTTACAGAGTACATAAATATAGCTTTGTATTTACCTTGCATAGGTAGTCAATCCTCAATTTTTACAGGGGTGATGTTCCCTAAAATGGTGCAAAAGTTAAAAACATAAACATTGATACCTTGTACCTATGAGAAATAGAGGGTTAGATTCCTGTGTCCACCAAAAATTGTAATCTTTCACTAGAGATTGCTAAAATTAAACTTTTCTGCATACAATTCTTTATAACAACACGTTAATACTGATAATATATACTTTTCCTAAAATAGTAACCATGAAGTAACCTATGAAATACAATAGACAAAATAAAATTGCAAAAACATTTTTTCTCCCTAGTATTTCTCTAGAATTCTTGGACTTTTTGTGCAAACATCTCAACATTAATTTCAGACAATATTCACTTTTCATAACTCTTGAAATCTACTGTTAAGTACTTTTTTCATTTTTGCAAATATCATGAATTGTCTGTTCATTAACAACAAACTTGGGGCTGACAGTTGCTACAGACATTCTAACCTAAAGTTTATCTAACACCTTTATTTCTCACTAAGTCTTATTATTGACTTTACACACTTGGGCTTATAATCCAAAGGGTTTGCACAGTACTTTAGGGGCATAGTTGCAACACAAAACTTGAGTTTTAAAGGCAAACAATGAAAATATTCAATGAATGCATGGTGAGCTCTTTTCAATGATAGGATGAACAAGATCCATGAAGCATCTAGTAGGACACCAACTGCTCTAGAAATTTGTAGGTGTTTTTTCTATCCTGCACATGACCACAAAAGTACAGAATTGCCAACCTAAAAAAAAAATGCGGTTACTAATATAATCATGAAAATGCTGAAAGTTAAACACATGAAAGTTGGCATTTGGCTGTATTTTCCCTATTCTGTTAGGCCTAAGTACATACTTAGTACTCTTGAGTGGTTGAAAATCAGCAAGAGCAAGTAATTAGTGCTTCAGATTTGGGAAATGGGAACAAAGAATTTGCAGACATTCTTATAGATCCAATTACCTAAGCTAGAAAACCAATGCACCCTTGTGTTGTGCCCCCTCACATTAATATCTCCTCTGTTTTCTCAAAGTCATTTGGGGCTCTAATTATTTTCTGTAGAACTCTAGTACCTATATATCTCACTCAACCCTTTAAGCAGTTCCTTGACCCTCAGGGGAAATGGGAAAGCCAGGAAAAGTCACCTAAGTAAGAAATTGTTTCCTTCAAGAGCCTTAATTATTAAACTCCCTTTAATGCAGGCAAGAGTTTATTCTACCCTTAGAGAAGAATCTTTAGACAAGTCTAGAAAGTCCTTAGGTAAAAATCCAATTGGGGGGGTTGATGTAGGCTCTGGCTTTGATAGAGAGGATTGTTTGTTCTCCTGTAAGCTCTCCTTTTCTGACCTGATCTAGGAAATTCTTACCAATTAGTGCTATAACTGGCCAATATTGCATTGTTTGACCTTTTCTCAAAAGTAGTTTTTGGAACAATAGAGCTTTATCACATGTCCAATATAAGCAACTAGCCGGGTTACCTCATGTCCAGGGTAAGGTGAAGGATTTTGAGATCTACCCATGTTTTCTGCTTTGTTCTTAGAACTCTCAACTCTATTTCCTGTAAAAATAATCTCTGAGGTCAATTTCCTTAATGACTGGTTGACCTTGGGAACAGAATCACTTCCTGGTTTTCTCCTCATCCACTATTTCCTTGATCTTTATTTTCTTCTTCTTTCTCCTACTTAAGTATAGTAGACAATTTAATAGCATGGTTATTTAATTGTTTGTTGGATCTCTTTCTTTTTTTTTTTTTTTTTTTTACATCACAGTTATTTCAACCCCACCCTTCCTTTTAGCTAAGAAAAACAAATAAAACCATCTGATTCGGAGATTATATCAGACCAGATAGTCTGCCTCTCATGCTAGTAGTCCTCAGTCTTTCTACTATGATGGAGAAAGGTATGGTCTGTGTTCTGTTTTTTAGTGTCTTCATTGATTTTTTAGTAGCCTAAAGTGTTTCTTTTCATCTGTAATTTTGTAGCCATTGTATATATTCTCTTCCTGCTCCTGTTCTTGTTATTTAACAGTTCATTCAAATCTCCCTGTTTTTCTGAATTCTTCATAGTCATTTCTTTTACTCAATATTTCATTACATTCACATACCATTGTTTTTTTCAATCATTCCCTAATCAACAACCACTCAGCTTGTTTCTGTCTCTTTGTTGCTTAAAAAGAATGCTTCTTGAAATATTTTAATATATATTGAACTTTTCCCTGACTTCCTTTGGGGTATAAGCCCAGTAGTAGGATCACTGAGTGACAGTTAGGTAGAATATATACCCATAAATAGATAGATAGATACAATAGACATACATACATACACACATATATTATATCCCTGCATATATTCATTGCTAACACTTAGCATTTACTATGTGCCAAGTACTTTATAAATATTGTCTTATTTGATCCTTACAACTCTGAGGCAGGTATTATTATCCCCATTTTATAGATGAAGAAACTGAGGCAAACAGAGGTTATGAGATTTGCTCATAGGCACACAGCTAGTAACCAAGTTGGAACTCTGGTCTTTCTGAATCCAGGCCCAGTGCTCTATCTTAGTGGATAATTAGTATTAACTGAAGAAACAATCCAAGCTATATGATTTATTAGCAAAAAAAGGCAAAGTAAATGGGTCAATGGATTCCCTGGTCAATACAAAGATTCTAAATACAGAATCAGAAAGTTTTTTATGTATTAAAAACAATTAATCAAATAAGATCAATTGATTAAAAGAAAATAACTAACCAGCATTCAAAATTAGTTAATCTGATTTTTAATTAGAGGAAAGATTAGAGAGTTTCCGAGATGAAAGAGGGAGAGCAAACTAGTACAATTCCCTGAAATCAGAAAAAGAGGTGTTCCACTCCTCCCAAGTGTCTGCATTCAATCCAAGGAATGTGGAAACAATACTGGTTGACCAGTAGAAGGTCAGTTTTCAGATAAGAAAAATGAATTGCTTATCAATAATTATGAGAAAATTCCTGCTTCAATCTCTGGCTCTAAGTTTCTGGTCAACATAACCTAGTTGCTTAATTAAGGTTATCTAAGCAGCAGGTAGAGGTGATCTGGCTTCCCATTCAGGCAGGGCTATGTTCAAACAATGCAATAAAGTTTTCTGATAATTCTCATAACTGAATAAAGTTTTCTCACAAGATACTAATTGGACTAGATCCATAATTAAATAGAAGAGGAATTGATTTAGATGCAGAATTGAGTCACAAGATGGAAATCAGTGTATTTCACTTAATTTCCACACTACACTATACCACCTAGCTTCCTCAAACTGAGATCTAGAATAATTAAACCTTTCTACCATTGTACTTGTTTTCTCACATAAACTCAGTCAATAAGTATTAAGCACATGTATCGCAGATAGTGTTAATAAGTACTGAGGTTACAAAGAGAGGTAAAAGACTGCTCTCAGTAATCTCACAAACTAATGGGTGAGACAACATACAAACAACTATTTGCAAACAATCCATGTGCCAGATAAACTGGAAATAACAGAGGGAAGGCATTGAAGGGGGATAGAGAAAGGCTTTCTATAGAAGGCAGGATTTTAGCTGGGACTTTTTGGAAAAAGCCAGAGGGTATGGATGAAAAAAGAGAACATTCCAAGAATGGGGAACAGGCAACAAAAATGCCTGGTAGAAGGAGATAGAGTGTCTTATTTGAGGAAGAGCGAGTTTCGTGTTTGTTTCAAACCAAAGAAGTTTATTAGCACACCAAGTTGTGAGTTACTTTTAAGACAGGAGAAAAGCATTTACATAGAAGAGTAAGACAATTCTGATTAGTAGATTTCTAGTCCCTGTGGATCCTGTCAGCAATTCTTGACCTCATTTTGGAGTTTTCTTAGCAAAGATACTGGAATGATTTGCCATTTTCTTCTCCAGCTTCCTTTACAGATAAGAAACTGAGGCAAGTGGCTTTCCCAGAGTCACACAACTTACAAATGAATCTTCCATGCTTGGTACTTTATTCATGGTTCCACTAGTGTCCCCTCAATTCCATCACTGGGAGATGATGGAATTAGCCCACAGGGGATGGGAGTAGCCCAGCAGAAGATGGAATTATTCCTAATGTACCTCATCCTCTCCTACCCAAAAGCTGAGCAAGGTGAAAACATGAGGATTACAAAGACTGACTGCCCCATGGCTGGCTTTGCAAAAATCCCCAGTTTGGTACTAAGCATGCCCATGTTACAATAGCATAATCAGACCAATATTGTTCCTCTAGCTTCAGCTGTGGCATCCTAATTTGTAACAATCATCAATATTAAATTTTTATCAATTCTCCTTAAAACCTGTTAAAACATTTCCAATATTCATTTAATCAGCACATTTCATCTTGAGTCCCAGATATCCCATGTAATCATCTGGTCTCTGGGAATATCTTCCCTTTGATATTCTGGAATGGACCTCATCTCCTCAGGGCATCTCTAAAGGTGGCTCCTCATTGTAGATCTGCTTCTCTGGTTCCAAATCACTTGCAGAGATTTCCAGATAATTCTGCTAAAATCTGCCAGTAACAAGACTCAATACAATTTAGTACAACCTCCTAAATTTGCTTTTCCAGTAACTAATTCTTGAGATGAAAACTGTTCTAATTCTATTCACAACAAAACCATAAGAATAACAAATTAAGAATCTAAGTGACCCAATAATTCAGAGAATTTCAGTATCAGCTCCTTTTTTTAGTCAAATCCTTTAAGAATCTTTAAATAACCTTGAGAGCTTGACTTGTAAAATGAGTCTTTCTATCTTTTAATATTATCAGATAAGGACTTCAAAATAGGAAAAAAGGACGTGATTTAAAGTTCTTTACAATTATTAATGTAAAAGCCATCTACTTTTGAGAACTTATTATAAAATATACTGAAGGCCTATGTATTCCATAAAAATATTTAGAATCCAATCATATAATAGTTTTTAGATTTCTAAGTAATCTTATTACTTTCTCAGTTTATTTCTCCATTAATGTTTAAAAATCTTATCTTTGTCTTATACATCCTTTTTGAGGATATAGATGTATATATCTGTGTGTGTGTGTGTGTGTGTGTGTGTGTGTATTATTATCACATCATCTTGAAGGAGTGAGATTCTTTAAGGACTTAATCTTATACATAAATATATAGCTAATAGCAAGGAGATGGCAAGCCTAAAAACTCATGTGCCTAGTAGCATAGGATATGGAATTGGTCACAAATACAGATGTAAAATACTAAGATCTTTCATACTTATACCCTATTATAGTAACTCAGATGTCTTAATATTAATCACATTTATTACTAGATTTAGTATTACAATAACAAAAACTTACACGGTTTGCCTGCTCTGATTATAGAAATTTTCTATGAAAGGAAAAAGGAGGGATGTGATTATGATCTCAAGATTATCCCTTCAAAGGCATAGACTGACCTCACATAAACCATAACCCCCTTAGCTCTTTTTTATTCCAAATAAGTGTCATAGTTAACAGGTAATCATGTAGCAAAGTCTCACATTATTCACTGGATATCATGGCTAGTATCAGAATTAACCATGTGAAAAAGTTTCCTGTTCAGAAAAGAAATAGCAAAATGGGAAACTGAGTCAAGAGCCTTCTACCTTTGCCTACTCAAGACCATCCCCTCAACTTTTTCTAGGGACACATACCATCAGTAGTAATTCTCAGATTAAACTCTTTTTGGGTAGCACATGGCATTCCCCTTGAATGGTGGACTATTTGGCTTCATGACAAATCAGACAATCATACCTGGAATCAAAACTTGGAAAAATGTCAAATTACAGTCCTAAGAGATTATATCTCAAGTAGCAAAATACCACGAATCACAGATTAGGGCTAGGTTATCATTACTTTTCTCATTTTTTAATAATAGTTAACAAAGAACACAACTAAGAACATATCATTTATCCTTAATGTATAAATTAGGAATAATCATATTCTGTAATTTTATAAATAAAATGAATACAAGATAGTTGACTCAAGATCCCAGAAAAATTCTGGCTATTATAGACCTCCAATCTATAATGCCTATTAATCTCTAAGGCAAATTTTTTAATCAAAGGTCTATTGGTGCTAGTGGCTCAAAGATGTAACTTCAATACACACAATTTTTAACAAATACAATTTCATAAATTTCATAAGTGACAGCCAAATAGTTATTTAGCCATTTTAGAACTAAATAATATTCCATTAAATATTTAACAGTTTTCAAACAGTTTACCATATTCTTTTAACAGCTCAATTCATAATATAACAGCATCTAGTTTAAGAGAGATGTTGCTTTTCTAACAGCACTTCTGTTACAATGGTTTCCCAAATACATAATATAAGAAAAATTTTAGGAACACAATAATGACATATACAATAATTAAAATATGAAGCAAAATGTGTTACCAATCAGATGACATCAATTCAGTTAAATGCATTTCCAAAATTTTTTGCATAGAGAATCATTCATTTTATCTCTTTTGGCCTTCTTTACCGATTGCATTCAAGACTACCCTAGAGTACTTACATTTACTAATATTTATATAGTGTTTACCATGAAGAACTTTATAATTATCATGTAATTTGATCCTTACAACAAACCTGGGAGATTGATGCCATTATTATGCCCTTTATAGATTAGGAAACTTTGGTATACTGAGTTAAAATAACTTGATTTGAACCCAGATTTTCCCAATTCCATCATATTGCCTTAATGCCAAAAAGTAAATGTGTTTTCATTGAGCTCTGATTTACCACAATTATCTTAATAAATTATATCTCAATGTAAATGAGATCACATTATGATTTAGTTTCAGGGCAAATTTCAATCAAATCAAAGCTGGATTTATAATCACTATTGGTGATATTCAAAAAATCTCAAATTTCCCAAGGGCCATTAGTTACCACCACCTAAAATTTCAAGATACACTATTTTTAATTAACTGAACCCCCCCCCACACACACACACACACACACACGCACGCAGTTGGAGGTTTAGTGACTAGAGGGCGGTAATTTGTGTCATTAAAACCTGAAGTTGAATCTTGTATAATATTGAGCAAATCACATAATCTCTCAGTCTTAGTTTCCTCACATATAAAAAAGGGATAATGATAGTAATTACTTCACAAGAATTTTGTAAAGATCCAATGTATTTTTATGTAAAGTGATGTTTTTTTATTATCATTGTTATCCTGGTTATCTCCTTGGTATGTAGGGAGCCATATAAAAATTTCTCTGTAATATATACTATTGTCCCAGAACCTTCCAGCTGGTAGGTGGGTTGGAGTTAAGCAATATTGACTCTAGGTACAGGCTCTCTGAAAGCAGATGTTGCTGACTTTTAAAAATATGGACTTTAAAATCATCAGATGACTCACCTGTCCTCTTATAGTCTTATGCTCTCTGCTCCAAGGGTGTAAAAAGGCAACATCTGTTTTATCAGAGGCTTCTAGTAAAATATGTTTATAGGAAAGTACAAAGGTAAAAAATGTGGGTGTACATCTGTACAGTACCCACAACTTCAGAAGATCTGATTGCCATTTTGGTACTCCCCCTGCATTTGTTATACTCCTCATAAATTATGCTGGTGGGTGAGGTCTGAAAGAGAAATTTATTAGCACTCTACTGATTGTGTCACTCAACACTCAGAAAAGAATTATACAGGTTTATCTCAACCCATATTTAAAGCTTTTCTGCTTTTTTAGACTCACCTTCACACTACAAAATAACATTAGAGGAAGTTGGATGGTGTGAATGTGTCAGGGTGTGTGTGTGTGTGTGTGTGTGCGTGTGTGTGAATACATATTGACGTGTAAAATCATACCTATAAACTACTCCTATCAGAGTTGTTTACTCAGCAGAATGCTTGAGCAAACTTTAGAAAAGAAAATGTTTATTCAAAAGGTCATATATTTGGAAAAGCCAAGGGTAGAATTGAGCAGTATTAAGCAAAACTGTGTGCTAGGCACTTAAGATCCAAAGATGAATTCATGGGTTCTTGCTGTAAAGAAGCACACATTTTATGAAAGAAAGATAGAATGTCTATGGATATTTATGACATATACACAAAATAAGTGTTTGTGCCATAGGGCATACCCAAGAAAGGAATCATGTAGAAAGTAGTGCTTTAATTATCTTTTTTTTTTTTAATCCTTATCATTTGTTTTAGAATTTATACAAGATTTAGTTCCAAGGCAGGAGGGAGGTAAGAGTTAGGGTGGCTGTGGAGGTAGAGTGATTTGTCCAGCATCACACAAATAGGACGTGTCTGAGGCCACATTTGAACCCAGGTCCTTCTAACTCCAAAAGGCACTCAATCTACTGAACTATCTAGCTGTCCCTTGAATTAAGTCTTGAAGGAAACCAAGAACTCCCAAGATTTGAAAGTATGAGGATCAGTTAAAGGAACTAGGCATGTATAGCCTAGAGAAATAAGTTGATGGGGGCCAGGGAAACATGATAGTTATAGTCACAGTCACAAATTTTAAACCTGTCCTACATAAGCAGAACTAGACTCTGTTTCAGGATGCAGAAGAAAGAACAATGGATGAAAATAGTGAAGAGACCAATTTAGTCTCCAGGTCAAGACAAAATATCCTGAAAATTAGAATTATCCAGAAGTAGAATGGATTATGCCAAGAGATAGCAGAGTCTTCCTAATTGAAGGTCATAAAATAGAGTCTTCATGATCACTTGTTAGTTACGTTATAGTTATAGTAAGGATTCTTTTCATGTATAGGTTGGACTAGATGGCCACTGCGGTCCCTTCTAACTCTCATATTCCGTGAAGTAGGGAAGCAGACTACTTCAGTCATATAGAAGAGCTAGTACAAAGGCAAAGAGACAAGAGATGGAGTGATATGTGCAAGGATCAGCAAGAAGAATGTGTTGCCTGGACCCAAAAGTGCAAGAAAAAGGGAAAATGAGACCTGAAATACAGGTCGGGGTCTGGGATCTGGGTTGTAATACTATATAGATAGCTCAATGGCTCAGCCAAAGGCAAGACCAGTATGATTGTTCTAGTCATTCATTTGAAAAACAGAAGAAATAAAAGCACATGTAAAAAACGGAGGGAAACATAATCAGCAATGAAAGCAAAATAGCACAAATTTATATAAAATGCCAGACTAAATCATAGAATAAGCTGAGGTTTCAGGGGAAAAAAACAGAAGCATTTTTTTTTTGTCTATTAGGTAAGTCCCAAGTAAGAGGAACTAAGATGGCCCAAGTTCACTGGGGTAGATGGTATCATATTAACTGACAGAGGAGAAAGCAAAATTATTCATCTTTATTTCCCCTCTGCCTTTATCAAGGAGGATAATCTTTATTTTTTTATTTTTAACATATATTTTATTTATTTCATTAAATATTTCTTAACTACATAAAAATTTTTCTCTCCTTCCCCTCCCCCTTAAGAAGGCAAGCAATATAATATGAATTATACATGAGAAGTCTGAGTTGGGACTATGTGCCCAAGACAAAAAGGCTATAATTGTGGTAACTAGCCCACTGACATACTGGCCTGGAATATTTATTATAAGAACCACAGTACTTGCTTTTTTTTTTTTTTTTAAATTCTTACCTCCCATCTTAGAATCAATACTGTGTATTGTTTCTAAGGCAGAAGAGTGGTAAGGGCTAGGCAATGGGGATTAAGGGACTTGCCCAGGGTCACAGAGCAAGGATGTATCTGAGGCCAGTTGAACCCAGGGCCTTCCAGCTTCAGGCATTGTACCCTATCCACTGTGCAACTTAGCTGATTTCACATTCCCTTGATCAATGAGGAAACTAAACTGACTTTAAGTAAAACCCAAATATTATTAAATATATCCTTCTATATTAATTTTATTTGTAACAGATCAAGTGACTTGGCTAAGGTTACACCTGACAAGCAAAGGAAGTAAGATTTGAACACAGATCCTCTGATGCCAGAATTGGTCCCTTTTTTCCCTTCTTGTTCCTATTCTCCCTTAGTGTTCCTTAACTAAATGAAAGGGGTTTAACTTGGATACTTCCAATCACAAATTTTCTCTTGTTTTTGTGGGTTTTTTTTGGGGGGGGGGGGAGGGAGATGTTCTGTCTTTTTTTGTTTGTTTTAAATTCCAGTAAGAGCATAGATCAAAGCAAAAGATTCTAGAGGAAATATCTTAAAGGTATTTAATAACCCTATAGGTATTTAAGGTTTAACAATTTCCCAAGCTATAGCAAGCTCTATTCCGAACCACCAAAGCTGAAGTTCTCACTGATTCACATTATGTTTCACTTCATGGACCTTTAAGAGGCAATTTAGCTAACTGGGGTGGAGAATGCATCGTCATCCTTTCCTCTCTTGTGGACGGAATTTAGTAAGAGGAATCACGTGGTTATTCTGTGATTGCCTCGAACTTCCTTCTCCTAGATGTAATCTTTACTATGAGAGAGAATGCCCTTTCCCCTCATTTCTTTTGCTGGAGAGGTCTCAAACATTCACATTTTCTTCCCTAAATGAAAACACAAGGGAAATAGTTTCAATCCCAGGCTGATCTTCGGATTTGAGAGCCCAAAGGCATTTTAGAGATCACCTAGGCTAGGTCATTAAATAAGAGAGCATAAGCCCAGAGGGAAGAGAAATGGCTAGCCAGAGATCATACCAGATAGCAAGAAACAAAGATGGGATTTAAAAGCCAGTTTTCTGACTAGAAATCTACTGTTGATTCCATTGTAACACACCTGCTCTCACTCAATATGACAGCTCACAGTAAGTTGTTTCATCTCTCTCAGCCTCAGTTTTCTCATCGGAAAAGTGGGAAGGTTAATTTTTATGCCACCTGCTCAGAATTGAAGATAAAATAAGAAAATAGATACAAAGACTTTGTAGACTCCAAACACTATCAAAAGAGAAAAGGTTATACTATTTCAACTTGGCATAAGTTCTTGGTGAACAGGAAGGGCACTTGAATTTAAAAATAGTACCCTGTTACTAAAATTGCTTTCTGGAAACTTGACTTTTAGAGGAGTTGCTTGGTTTTTGAACATGCACAATTAAGTGGCTTTAACCATTTAAAGTTGGGACTTCTATCTCAGCTGTGCTCTGGAACAAAGATACATTTACAATCAGAAAGCAAGAGCTCCTTTCTTTACACAATGATCAATGTGTTCTCATGTGAATGTTATTTCAAATTGCATGAACATGTTTTCTGCCTTCATTATTGCAGAGGTAAAAAAGATGCCATGGTCTCAGAGTATACCTGAATGATTACGGTTTGGTGCTAACCTCTACTGGATTTTTTTTTAAACCTTTACCTTGTGTTCTAGTATCAATTCTAACACAGAAGAGTGGCAAGGACTAGGCAACCGGGGTTAAATGACTTGTCTGGGATTACACAGCCAGGAAGTGTCTGAGGTCAAATCTGAACCCAGATCTTCCTGAATATAGACCTGGAATTCTATCCACTAAACAACCTAGCTGCTCTCTCTACTGGATTTTTATTAAAAATGGTAGGCAATGGAGGGAAAGCACCTCTAAATATACTTTCCCTTTGGTTTCCCTTTCAGATGTGCCCATCTCTTTTTTAACCTTGTTGTAGACTCTCAAACTCCATATGATCACTTGGCATATATTATAGGACTATTGATGGTTGTGGGCAACTCCAAAGAAATTAAAATGTGGGGACTTTCTCAATATCCTTTAAGCCTTTCATTTGATTCCACAAAGTGATCTTTTCAGTCTCCCCTTGATGATAAAGAATCAAGATTTCAAAGCTTCTACAAAATGAAAATTGCTCCGCTTCATTTGCAATCTGTGTAATCAATAGTTTTTGTAAAAAAAAAAAAAAAAAAACCATGATTGGGGGCAGCTCAGGGGATTGAGAGCCAGGCCTAGAGATGGGATGACATGAGTTCAAATTTGACCTCAGACACTTCTAGCTATTTGGACCCAGGGAAATCACTTAAATCAATTGCCATTCTTAGCATTCCTCTGCCTTAAAACCAATACACAGTGTTGATTCTAAGGTGGAAGGAAAGGGTAAAAAAAAAAAACAACCAAAAAACGCATGCTCACAGGAGTATCTAGGTGGTTCAATGGAAAGAATGCCAGACTTTGGGAGTTGGGAAGATTTGGGTTCAAATGTGACCTCAGATACTTCTTAGCTATAGATCCTGGTCAGGTTACTTAACCCCAATTGCCTAGTCTTGTTGCTCTTCTGTCTTAGAATTAGTACTAAGACAGAATATAAGGGTTTTAAAAAATAGGGTTGGGCTTGGGCAAGGCTTCCTTCCTGTATAAAACAAAGTTGGTCAGTGAAATGGACAGCACAGAGCCCAGCTGCCAAAGGACTCACAGTCTGCTGTTACTGTCAGAAAGGTATATATCTTTGGCTTTTTCCTTAGGAAAGGAAGGAATCTTTATGTATAGCTCTCATATCCAGCTGTAAAAAACACTGCAGGCAAGCCCTGTCCCTCCATAGGCAATGGGAACATAGAATCTTTTAATAGAACATATGATAGTACAAGTACAGCTTGGACTAGTATATCCTAAGCAAGATGGATAACTTGATAAGGCTGATGTAAGGAGCTTTGTTCCACAAAAGGAACTTGCTTTGAGCCTCCACCTCCTTCAGCTAAATGAAGGACTCTCAGAGGAAGAAGGCTGTCTTAGCAGATGGAAGGTTTTCAGCTCATGGTGCAGTGGATAGAGAACTGGACTTTGAGTAAGAAGATAGGAATTCAAATCCAGTCACAGCTACTTACTAATTGTGTAAACCTGAACAAATCACTTAACTTCTGTTTGTCTCAGTTTCCTCAACTTGAAAATGGTACCCAAAGCACATACATTGAAGGGTTATTATGAGGATCAGATGAGAGAATATTTGCAAAAAGCAGTTAGCACAGTGCTTGGTACATAGTTGGTGCTATATAAATGTCTATTCCTTTCATCTTCCCTTTCCTAAAGAAGGGCAGCTTAGGTAGCTATTTCAGCCTAGTCTGCAATCTACCATACTGGCTTCATAAGGTCTTTCCTGGCAGAATACTAACCTCTTGATCCTGAAGGAGAATGACATTGGAACTTTGTCCCTTCAAAGTTCATTTGGAGTTTCATTAACCTAGTGAAATCTCACATTGGCTCTTTATCAACTGCATTAGTAGAGGAAAGGTGGGTACTAATTCCAGTTATAGCCCAGTACAAGAGGACACAAGAAACCTAATCCCATTTCTTCTGTTGCATAGGTGAAGGCTAAACTTCACAGGTAGCTCTCCACATGGCAGAGATGAAAGGTCAATGCAGGCACAACCTGTGGCCATTAATTCTACTTGATGTAGATAGCAACCCAATTGTGAAAAGCACTAAGGATGCATAGAATAATTTTTAACCCGTCTTCTTCCTTCCCCTCTTCACATATACTTTTTTTTTTTTTTAAACCCTTACCTTCCGTCTTGGAGTCAATACTGTGTATTGGCTCCAAGGCAGAAGAGTGGTAAGGGTAGGCAATGGGGGTCAAGTGACTTGCCCAGGGTCACACAGCTGGGAAGTGTCTGAGGCCAGATTTGAACCTAGGACCTCCCGTCTCTAGGCCTGACTCTCAATCCACTGAGCTACCCAGCTGCCCCCCCTTCACATATACTTTTAAAGACATTAGACCCTTCCTGTACTTTCTTATGTAGCATTAATATACAGCTATAAGAAATCAGAAATAAAGTGATAGAAATAAGGATTGTATGTTTTTTCTGGATGTTCACATTGACTGACACTTAAAAGACTTGGCTTGCTGCTTCCATATGGCATTGATTATAACTACTTTTAAAAATAGATATTGACCTCAAGCATCCTGGGTTTTCTGCATTCTATTTCTAAATTTCCTCAGTGTGCTTCCCTACCATCTCTAAATGCTGGTGCTAATTGAGCACTGCAACACCACAATCCTTATTCTGGATAAATTAATATCTAGGAATATAGGATGTGCCACCTCCCTGCCTTCCAAGTACAGATTTTATTAGAAGGGTAAATTTGACTTTGATCTCTCTTGGCAATAAAGTCAATAAAAATGAAAATATGAGACTATTTACTGATCCCTTAAATGATCCTTGCCATTCTAAAATACGAATTGTTAGCTCATGATGCTAGCATAGAGGAAAAGGCCACACAAATCAATCAACGAACATTTATATTATAGACCCATTATGTACCAGGTACTAAGATATGAAAATCAAACTTCCTTGTCCTCAAGGAGCCATTATTTTTTCAGTTAGAAAATATGGAAATATAAGTTAACTTCAGGAAAAGCATTAACATGGGTACAGGGGGCAAGAAAGACCTCATGTAGAAAATAATACTTAAACTAAACTTTGACTGAAACTAGGAATTTTTCAGAAATGTGGAATAAGTGCATCCAGGTATGGGAGACAACCCAACCAAAGGCATGGAGAAATGGAGCTCGAGTCATGTATTAAGAAACACTTATGGGGGCAGCTGAGTAGCTCAGTGGATTGAGAGCCAGGCTTACAGATGGGAGGTCCTAGGTTCAAATCTGGCCTCAGACATTTCCCAGCAGTGTGACTCTGAACAAGTCACTTGACCCCCACTGCCTACCCTTACCACTCTTCTGCCTTGGAGCCAATAAACAGTATTGACTCCAAGACGGAAGGTAAGGGTTTAAAAAAAAAAAGAAGAAGAAGCACTTATAAGTTTGCTGATGGTATCTCTGCGATATAGACATTTTAGTCACTTTATTTGTATAGCTTCAGATTACTTTCCAGAATGGTTATAGTGATTTTCAGCTTCACTAGCAATGTCCTTCCAAAAACCCAAACAAAATTGACTATTCCTATCTTTTACCAATTTGCTGAATGTGAGTTGGAACCTCATATAGTTTTGATTTGCATTTTTCTTATAAATGTACTTTGGTGCATTCTTCATATGCTTCTAAATTGCTTGCAACTCTACATAAGAACTCTTTGTCCATATCTTTTGACTACTTATTTAATGGAGAATGGTTTTTTGGGGTGTGTGTGTGTGCATGTATGTATGTGTATATATATGCATATATGTGTATATGTACATATATATGGAAAGTGAGAGACACACAGAGAGAAGAACTTCAGGGACATGAAAAAAAAACACCTTCTTGTCATACCACCTTCATGATTATAAAATATTATAAAATTATGTTATAAAATTATTCATGCTTAAATCAGCCTCATTAGCCAGTCACACCTCAATGTAAATGAGTTTTATCAGGTCCTTTCCTCAGAGTAGATCGGATAATAGAAGAAGGGAGTATGAGTAATCATGGAATATAAGAACTCTAAAGGAACTGAAAATACTTAAGCCAATCACCATCTCTTTACAGAGGAGAATCTAGGTGCCAGGAAGTGATTTGCCCTAAATAACAGCAATAATTGCAGAACTGGTATACAAATCCAGATCTTCAGACTCCCATCTTTTCTTTTGACTCTACCAATTGGCTCTTTGAGCAAATCAAATCCCTTTGTCCTCAGTATTGTCAAAAAAGCATGCTTATGCTTCCTACATCATGTTGACATGAAAAGTATTTATTTAGCAGCTCTCAGCTGTATAGCATCTTCTAATGTACAGTTATATGTAAAAGGAAGACGGTAACCATGTGTTCTTAAAAGTCTCTTGGAGTTGATATGAGGCAGAGATACTGTAAGGAAACAATGGTGAGGTACACATATCGCATCATGTATAGAGTACAGTACTCCCTTTGATCTTTTCTTTTCTTTCAGTATCCCAGTAGACTCTGTGATGCTCCTGAGTCTCATACTATGGATATACCTTCCTAGGTGAGAACAATTTATAATAGCACTCTGGGCTCCTTCAATTGGGGCCACACAGAGCCACTCATACAGAATTCTATTATGTGACTTATAGGAAATTATTTGTGCTAAATTTTGCATTTAATGAAATGCAGGTGGGCATTTCCTGCTTCAGGGCCCAAGTGATTACTAAAAAATGTTTTCTTTTTCATAAACTAGGAATATGTTAAAAGAACATTAAACTCTAGAGAGCTTTGCCCTGAGCTAATAAGACTCTGAACCAATAAGACATCATTATCTCCACCAGGATATGTCAGGAGTTGTCATGAATGTTTCTAATAGTGACTTCAATGTGATCTAAATGGCAGGATAGAGTGGAAACAAACAACTCCTTTGTAGGAATTTGAACAGAAATATATGGGAAATGAGCAAACTGCCTGATAAATACTCATTTGAAGCTTGCTAGAAAGTGACTATTCCTTCAAGGTTTAGGACAAAGGTGGCAATGCAAGCACTTTCCAGATTAAGCAAACTGGGATTCAGAGAGTTTAAGGAATTAGATGACCTCAGTTAGGAGGTCATCTGAACCTAGATCTGAATCCAGATCTCCTGATCTCAAGCCTCAGGCTTCATATACACCAGGGACTCTTAAGCATTTTTGTGTCATTCCCTTAATTATAATTCCATTGATTATTACCATTTTATTCTGTATATAATTTGTTTATATATAGTACTTTTCATATTGCCTTCCCCATTGGACTGGAGCTCCCTGAAAGTATAGACTGTCTTTTGCCTTTCTTTCTATTCTAAGCACTTAGTATGGTGCCTGGCAGGTTGTAGGTACTCAAAAATGTTTACTGACTGACATGGACTTCTTTGGAAGTTTGTGAATCCTATGAACTCCTTTTCAAAATATTTTTGAATGAATGAAGAAAATAAGATTGCAAAATAAGCCCATTGCAATGAAAAATAAATTTAAAGATATTAAACAAGTTTATGAACCTCTGGTCTATATCATCTCAATCTTCAAGTTCTTTCATCATCTTCATAATTCATTCTTCTGCCCATCAGAACCTTAAGACTTCTTCTAAAATCAAATCAAAACTCTTAGGCTACAAGGCATAGTTAGAACTAGATGAAAAGACAGGATTGTGAAGTTTTTTGTGTTTGGATAAATCAGCTTCTTTGGGCCTATTTCCTTTTTTGTAAAAAAAAAAAAAAGAGAGAGAAAATTGGATTAAGTATCCTTCCAAGTCTATCTTAATGACAACAATAACTGTCTTAATATGACATTCCCAAGGTTAAGTAAAAATTTCTTTGAGAAATAAGATTGGATTTGAAGTCAAAAATTCCCTCCACTCCTGTGGCATCTCTCTCTGATTAGCTGGCTCCTTTCAGCACCTCCATTTTAATTCAATAAATCAAAATACATCTATTAAATACCAACTACATGACAGACATTGTGCTAAGCACTGGCCAAACAGGTCTTCATTCCTTTCCAGGCTGTACCCACGACTCTGGACTTTTTGTAAGATATCTCCATCCCTGTATCTGGTACCTACATCATCTTCTCTAACCCATCTCCCACAGCTTCATTTTAGAATATCTGAGTCACAGGCATATCTTTAATTTGAAGGTAAAAAAACAATCTGGCATGGCCAAAGCATTGATTTGATTAGCTTTAGTTATACGTTATTACAAGGTGCAAAGGGGATGGGAGGTTCTTACAGTTGCCTCAAAAGTTTAATAAAAAATGAAAAATATATCTTTTTTTAACATATGATCAAATTAATTGCAGCAGTAGTAGATAGTCTTCTTGACTGGAAGTCAGGATATCCAGATTAAGATCCTGCTTCTACACTTACTATTGTAACCCAAGGCAAGTTATTTAACCTCTCTAGGTCTCAGTTTCCTCAGCTGTTAAAAAAAAGGGGGGGGGGGAGTGGGACAGGAATCAGACTAGATGGCTTCTAAGATTCTTTCTAGCTCTAAAGCTATGATTTAGCTTTCTCATAACAATTAAATCAGATCACATTTATTTAACACTTTATAGCACCCAAAACATTTCCCTACTAACCACTGGTTAAAGCACTGAAAATTATTTTATCTGTTTTATAGAAAAGGAAGTTAGTGTCCCAGAAGAATAATGATTGGCTTGACTAAAGGTATGCTGCTAGGGGAAGAGGCAAAACTCAAATCCTCTGTCATTCTTTCTTCAGGAATATAGACTCTCACATTCTGCTCCTTTTTCCCAAACTGAAAATGATGTTTCATTTTCCCTATGATGCATTTTTATGCTCATTAAACCTTAAAGATTAAACTAAACTAATATAATGTATAGCTTGTCTTTATAAAAGCTTTCTTCTGCTGGATATGAACT
Organism: Gracilinanus agilis; assembly: GCF_016433145.1. NCBI lineage: Eukaryota > Metazoa > Chordata > Mammalia > Didelphimorphia > Didelphidae > Gracilinanus > Gracilinanus agilis. The sequence goes on from NC_058131.1 coordinate 623,506,611, forward strand.
GTTATAGCTGGAAATATATATTTTTTTAAATTGGGAAGCAATTGCATAACAAATCTCTCTTTTGCCAAATTTTGCACTTCTCCCTCACTGAAGTATACTACTGGTATTTGAACAACTAATTTCTACCTTTGAACCTGTTGCAATCCAGGTACAAAGATTACTGAGGTGCCTTGTTGGCCACTCTTAGGGCAATGTAAGTGGGCTCCAGGTACAGTTGTTTCCCAGGGACTGTTGGTTGAAGAGAGCTAGTATTGAATGTATTATTTAGAGCTGTACAGAAAGTTTTGTGGAACATATTTCCTGAACTCAGGAAAGAAGTATTCCTTAAAGGTAAGTTGCAATAAAATGTCCCTCCTGGTCTGATGGGTGTGTATGTGTGTCTGTATTTCTGTTGCTATTTTCTTTTCTTAGGGCTATAATGCGTCAGGGTTAGAGTTTGCCAAGTCTTGAAGTCTAGAAGTCAGAAGATCTTGGTTTTAGTTCTGACCCTGCCAATAATTAATTAGGTAGTTTTTTTTGTTTTTTTTTTTTGGCGGGGGGTAGGGGGGAGTCACTTCACCTTAAGGGAGGGGTGCCCTGTAAAATGAGCAGTTAGCCTGTATTTGCACTGAATCCCATTTTCATAGCCCTCTAAGGTTTATGAACTGCTTTCTTCATATCCCAGGAGGTATTACCTTAACTTTACAGGATGAGAAAACTGAAGGATTTTGGAGTTAAGTAATTTGTTTATATACCTAACAAATTCTTGAAGCTGGATTTGAACTCAGGTGTCTAGAGTCCATCTGCCACCTGAATAATTACACCCCACTGGCTCTAAAATGCTCTCCAATTCTTATATTCTAAATTGTACTGACATTTTATGTATGTGTCTAGGAATTGACCTTGGGGTGGGTGTGAGGAGAGATAGTTATAAGAAGAAGAAAAGATATAGGATGGTTATAATTCTCTGCTGAAATTCGGTCCATTCAGAAATCCAGATATCCATATGGTTACATAGATGTCATTTACTAGAAAGGTTTCTAGATTTAGAGTCAGGGAACCTGGGTTTGAATCTTTTTATTTCCTTCGTGATCCTGGGCAAATCTCATAAGCACTATTAAAGACCTTAATTTTCCATCCAGAAAAGGAAGTTAGACTCAGTGACTTCAGAGGTACCCAATCTCTGACAAGAGAAAGTAGAAGCCTCCATGAATGGAAATATACTCTAACATAGTTCTCTTCTGAATTTGATCAATACTAAATGAAGAGAAAGTAATATTGTGGTTCTAAACAATTTTTTAAAAATTATTTTTATTAAGAAAACCTATGCCTGTAAATTAGAATACTTAATTCTTGAGAAGGGAACCAAATGCATGAATTTGCATAGTACTCTAGCACTAAAATAAATAATTCTCCAGCATCTCAGAACATCAGAGCTGAAAGGAATTTTTAGAGATTTGATCTAACCTTATTTTTAAAGAAGAGGAAATGTAGACCAAGAGAAGGACAATATTTGTTTAGTGTCATATAACTAAAGAGCTTTTTGGAATTGAGCAGGCAGATGCCGAAAGGTCAGGATGATAGTTAGATTGAGTTATAACTTGCTTTTGATCTTTCCCTCTTTCTTTTCTAATCTGTTCTTTCTTTTTTTATATATACTCTTATCTTCTGTTTTAGAATTGATAGAATCAATGTGTGTTATTGAGGAAAGAATGACAAAGGATTTGAGTTTTGCCGCTTCCTCTAACAGCATGACCTTAATTAAGTCAAACATTACTCTTCTGGGAGCTTCCTCTTCTATAAAATAGAGTATCAATTTCAAGACAGAAGAGCAGTAAGGGCAAGGCAATCTGAGTTAAGTGACTTGCCCAGGGTCACACATCTAGAAAATGTTTGAGGTCACATTTGAATCCATGACCTCCCTTCTCCAGGTCTAGCTTTATAACCACTGAGCCACCATGTGCTCCCCAATCTGTTATTTCTGAGAGGGAAAGACTGGTATAGATAAGCACTAACACAAAGAGAACTTAGCAAAAGCCTTCTTCACGTAATCTGATTTTTTTTTTTTTTTACCTTCCATCTTGGAATCAAAATTGAATCTATGACAGAAGAGTGATTAGGGGGAGGCAATGGGGTTAAGTAATTTACCTAGGGTCACAGAGTTAGGAAGTGTCTGAGGCCATGTTTGAACCCAGGACCTCCCATCTCTGGGCCTGGCTCTCAAAACATCCATTGAGCCACCTACCTGCCCCCATGCTTGATCTGATTTTAAGATAGCATAGCACTACCTAAAGCATAGGTTTTTAAAACTTTTTTTGTGTCATAGACCCTTTGGAGAGTCTGATGAAAACTGTGAATATTTTCTTAGAATCACAGTTTTTAAGTTAAAATAGCAAAAAATGATCAATTTCAGTTAATGATTAGTGAAAATAAAGACATGATTTTTTTCCCATCCAAGTTCATAACTCTGCACTTCTTCAGTTTATCCATAGACCACTTGAATGCTCTTTAAAAATCCTAGTTTAGGGGGTAGCTGGGTGGCTCAGTGGATTGAGAGTCAGGCCCAGAGATGGGAGATCCTGGGTTCAAATGTGACCTCAGACACTTCCTAGCTGTGTGACTCTGGGCAAGTTACTTAACCCCCATTACCTAGCCCATACCACTCCTTTTTCTGCCTTAGAACCAATACCCAGTATTGATTCTAAGAGGGAAGGTAAGGGTTTTAAAAAAAAAAAAAAGAACCCTGATTTAAAGAATGAGCACTAGCTGATTAGACAGCTTAATAAATAATAAATGAACATATATATATATATTTCATACTAAACTCTACTTGTTCTTCAAAAATAATAACAATGGGAGGCAGCTGGGTAGCTTAGTGGATTGAGAGTCAGACCCAGAGACCTGAGGTCCTAGGTTCACATCTGGCCTCAGACACTTCCCAGCTGTGTGGTCCTGGCCAAGTCACTTACCCTCCATTGCCTAGCCCTTACCACTCTTCTGCCTTGGAGCACACAGTATAGACTCCAAGACAGAAGGTGAGGGCTTTAAACAAATAAATAAATAATATCAGTGAAAAAATGATTGTCTATTCTTAAATAGTAGGCTAGAACTAAGAGGGAACAGAGAATTAATTCTTTTTCCTAAACAAAGTTTCCATTCTTCCATTCTTCATCAACACTTCTTAGACTTCCCCAAGCTACTCAATTGGAAAAATGCAAATGATATCACAATTAGATAAGCTAATTGTAAGGGTGTGGGCAGGGCCTGGCTAAGGAGTGGAGGCCACATGGAAACTAGCTCATCCCTAGAGTGGATTTCCACTCATTCGTCCTGAGTCCTTGTTTTTAAGCCTGTTGTCCAAACTGGAGGGGCTGCTGCACTCCACCGCCAGGCGTGGCCGAGGTAGGGCCACTGGTGTCTTTTGTCCCTTGGCTCCTCCACAGTGCGGTCACCCCTTTCTTAATAATATGGTCAAAGGTAAGCTTTTCTTGGGCTCTTTCTCTTCTGTTCAAACACAAGTCCTGCTGGGTAACTCCCAGGTGTGCTCCACTTGACAGGACCGGATTTGGTTTAAGGTGATAAAATCCAGGCAGCCTCCTTTGGGTTTATAATCCTGAAATCTCTTAGGGAGAAGTCAAAGGCTTCGAAAAGAGCCAGCTTAGCTAGGGACGACTTCTTTCCTGTCAGAACACTTCCACTTTCAGTTAGAAAAAAGCAACCAGGAAGTGGAGAGAGCCCTGGGTACGTAAGGGAGAGCCTGCTCATGCCTGACTTCTGTGTACGCACGAGCTGGGGATAAATGGAGACTTACCACACCAGCTCTGGGTCGGAAACCTGTGTGTCTGATCCCATGGAAGAGATCTCCTGAAGCCTGCCGGGACGGAGTGGGAAGCCAGGACAGTGGGAGGCAGGTTGAGGGGACAGGAGCCCCAGGGGGGGAACCCAAGCCCAGACAACTTGACCGATGCTGCTCTCCCACCAGGTAAGGGCAACATCCCAAGGGGTCTAATTGTATAAGAGGTATTGGGAAAGTAAGGGAAACGACTGAGGGGAACGACCCCATTTTTTTTTCTCTTCCTTCCTACCCAATTCCTGACTATTTTGAGTTTAGGGTTTTGTGTGTGTGTGTGTGTGTGTGTGTGTGTGTGTGTGTGTGTGTGTGTGTGTGTGTGTCTTTGTTCATTTAGAGTCACACTACATGGAACTTGGGTTACCTCAAATAAGGATGTGGAGAGTGGGGAGATGATGCCTAGAATCTAAGCAGGAAGATAAGGCTCTCTTCTGGGGAGGGACCAAGGCAGAGGGAGCTCTGTGTATAAATGTCTTTGAAAGGTGCCTTCTTGGAGATGCCTGCTCTATTGGGGAACATCGAGAAAGAATAGGGAGGCATGGATCAGTTTTCCCTCACCCCTGAGTGATTTGTGGAAAGGCTGAATTAAAATTCAAGACTGGATCTTGGTGCCTTTGGGGGTCAGGTACTAGTATCATTGATCCTGAAGTAGTAATCTGTGTGCTGATTATAGGCTCCAGAGAGGGAAGAGACCACAGATCATCCCGAGGTCTTAGCAAGGAACTGAAGTTAATAGGTATAAATGATGGAGTGTTTGAAATCTCTCAACTCCCTTTCCTTCCTTCCTCCCTCCCTGCCCTCCCATGGTAGGGAAGGGACTGAGTAAATCAAAAGACTTGGCATATTAGAACAGGGGAAGAATATGAAGCATGAATATATTTATACCCTGGGGAAATTAAACTAGAATTCAAAACAGGAATCTTATTTGACTTAAATTTCTGAACATTTTAAATTCTCAACTCTGCAAAGCCCAGTTCACATCCAGTCACTAGCATAAAACTTTCTTAAAAAAAAAACAACCCAACAAGTATTACCTCCTGTGTGCTACCATTGAAAACCTATGTTCAGGGGTTATAAAGACAAAAATGAAACAATCCCTGCCCTCAAGAAGTTTGTGTTCTATCAGAGAAGACTACATAGATGTAATATGTGTATGCAATAGTTATTCTCATGGTAGTTTGGGGAGTTATGGGGAGTCTGTAGAAGCTTGGGAAGTGGGAATCAGGAAAGACCTCATGTAGCAAGTAACATCTTTTTTTTTTTTTTAAACCCTTAACTTCTGTGTATTGGCTCCTAGGTGGAAGAGTGGTAAGGGTGGGCAATGGGGGTCAAGTGACTTGCCCAGGGCCACACAGCTGGGAAGTGTCTGAGGCCAGATTTGAACCTAGGACCTCCCATCTCTAGGCCTGACTTTCAATCCACTGAGCTACCCAGCTGCCCCTAGCAGGTAACATCTTAATTGGGCTTTTAAGGAAACTGGAGAGTCTGAGGTTAAGATGAGCAAGTGCATCCCAGTGTGAGAGGAACAGAAAGAAGGCCAATTTGTCTGGGCTCTGGAGTCTAAGAAGGGAGATGATGTGTGATAAGCCTGGGAAGGCAGACCAATGCCAGGTTGCAAAGGGGTTTTTAAATGCTTCGTAGGAGATTGCATTTGGTCTTAGAGGAAAAAAGGCAATACAGGAATTTATTAAGCTGGAAAGTGATGCTATCAGACCTGTGCTTCAGAATTATATTTGGCAGCTGTGTAAAGGAAAGAGAAAGGAGAAAAACTTTAATTAGGGAGACTAGTCAGAAGATGATTATGGTAGGTCAGGTAACAAAGGCCTGGACCAAGTTTGGTGGTCAGCTTGTAAATTGGTGACAAGAAAAGTGATATAGTCAAAAGGTTTTAGCAATAGGATATGGAGGGTGATAGAATGAATAAATGAGTAAAAAGCATTTATTAGGTGCTTTCTTGTGCCAGGCACTAGTGACAAGTCCTAGGAATATAAATTTTAAAATAATATAGTTCCTGCCCTCAAAGAGCTTTCACTTTAATAAGAAATAGTGACCAGAGATGTGTGTTGCTGTCTGGAAATTTATAGACATAGTGAATAGAGCTTTAGGGCCCTCGACTGACATCCTTTCCAAAAATAATGGTAGTATGAGAGTCAGGAATATATTCAAGTAGCAAGAAGAAGGGCTAGAGTGGAGAAGAGCACTGGGCTTGGAAACAGAAAGACTCACATTCATGAGTTTGATACTTACTGGCTGTATGATCCTGGGCAAGTCACTTAACCCTGTTTGCCTCAGTTTCCTCATCTGTAAAATGAATTGGAGAAGGAAATTGCAAACCACTCCAGTATCTTTGCCAAGAAAACCCCCAAATGGGCTCATGAAAAGTCAGACATGACTAAAGCAACTCAACAAAACAAAAGCAAGAAGGTTGGAATCATGGCTGGTTGGCATGTGAAACACTGTATTAAAAACTCAGTGGGGTAAGGGAAAGAGGACCTAAAAGGAGAAGGTAGGTCAGTAGTATCAAATTCTGTGAAGAGGTCAAGAAGGATAAAGTTAAGAAAAAATCCTTTAAATTTGACAAGTAAGAGTTTTGGTAAGGGGCAGCTATGTAGCACAATGGATAAAGTGTCAAGGCTAGAGCCCTGGGAGGACCTGAGTTCAAATTCAATCTCAGATTCTTCTTAGCTGTATGACCCTGGGCAAGCTACTTAACCCCTTTTGCCTAGTTCTTGCTGCTCTCCTATCTGAGAATTGATATTAAGACATAAGGTAAGGGTTTTGTTTTTTAAAGAGTCTTAGTAATTTGGAAGAAAACAGTTTCAGTTGAATAAGACTGGGTCCCAGATCGAAAGAGCCTGAAGTGAGCTAGAATAAAGGCAAAAAATGTCAACAGGTTTTTTTAGTAGTTTGTCTGCAACAGGGAAGAGAAATATAGGATGATAACTTTAGATGAAGGTAGAGTCAAATGAGGTTTGGGTTTTTGTTGTTGTTGTTGTTGTTGTTGTTGTTGTTTATTTGTTTTAAGGATGAAGAAGACAAGAAAATATTTGTAGGCATCTTAGAAGAACCCAGTAGATAAAGGGAGACTAGAGATTCTTCAATAGTTCCAGCTCTTATTCTTTCATGTGCATTAGCCTTGTTTCTATAACTAGACCATAAGCTTACTAAGGGAAGTGGCTACTCTGGCTTTTAGAACACTGGTTTTCCTTTTGTTACTGAGATACATGTTCAGTTGATTTGCTAATAATAGTATAAATTGTCATTGTCATGGAGATGTGAATTGATCAGTATGATTACTCTTTCCACCACTGTATTTTATTACTACTTCATGCTTTAGAGTTATGGTTCACAGAATTGTCTGTGGTCTACTAGAGAGTACTGTAAGTTTCTATTTAATGTGCCCTAAGTTGTATTGAATGTAACCTTGCAGTTAGGGTTTGATGCTGTAGGCAATAAAGGTCTTCTTTCTTTAGTTTTTTTTTTCAGTAATTTCTTGTTTTGAGGTCAGTATTATAAGGAGTTAGTTGGATTCTTAATTTTCTTTTCAGAATCTTCTTTTACCACTCTCATTTCTTTTTATAGTTTTTCCTCTACTACTTTTTATCTTTTTCTTTAACTCTCAATAATTATTCTTGGGTTTGTGTCCAATGTGAATTTTTTCTTTGTGACTATGCTTATAGCTGTTTATACTTTTTTCAAATTTTGTCTTCTTCCAAGTTTAGTTCTTGGTCTTTCCTGCAAATGTAATAACTTTTTAATGGTCAAGTTCTTTTTGTTGTTGTTTGCTCATTTTCCTAGCCTGTTTCTTGACTTTTAACTTTATGTTAAAGTTGGGCTCTGCTCACTTAGGAGTGGGAAGACACTGTTCAAGAAGTAGACTTTTTCTTGCTACTGTTTTCAGAGCTAGTTCTGGGGGTGCTGCTGCTCCCGAGGTGATGTGATCTAGGAAAAGGTGTGGTCATTGCTCTTCTAGTCTGCACTCTGTTCTCTACCCAGGAAGGGCTCCTGTGCTAGCCACAAGCACTAGAAAGTTTCTTGGCCCTGGAACTGTGGCTAGACCTCCTTCTCCTTTGTGACTTACCACAGGAACTCCTCAAATCCCTGGGATTGTGATCCAGAACTCTGTATGAGCAATAGAGTAGTTAAATACCACCAGGTCCAACCCCCAATGCCAACAACGGGTCATCAATCTCTTTGTGATCAGTTTTCTGACTTCCTTACTGTCTGGGCTGAGAACACTAGAAGTTGTTGCTGAAGCTTTCACAGCTGCCTCCAGATCCCTCTGGTGGCATTGCCACTGGGTTTGCTCCAAGACAGCTCCACCTCAGTGCCACAGACCTCTCTTACCAACCTCCTAAGTTGTCTGGGGCTAGAAAAATGTCTCACCCAGACCTTTTGTTGGTTCTGCCACTCCAGTGTTCAATTTAATATGTTATTTTAAAGTTGTTTGGAGTAGGCTGTTAGATGAATTTGGCTGAATTGATCTCCTCTGCCATCCTGACTACACCCCTCCCGAATGGTTAGATTCTTATACCTTTTCTGGGTGGCAAATTGTCTTAGGCAGCCACACTAAGAAACTGGATAACTAATAGGAACCCCACCCCCACCCCCACCTCCATTTAGTTTTCTGGGTTGAAACCTTTTCATTATAAGAATACCCCAGTAGGATTTATACTATTTTAGTTAATTAGTATTTTATTTCTTGGTGATGTAGAATGTATTTTCCTTGACTATACTTATTTGATAGGAGAATTTTGTTTTTCCTCAGTTTTTTGGTGGGGAGGAGGTGGGAGAAAAAGAAAATGGATTTTTATTCATTGTAAAAAGTAAATTAAAGAAATATTTAAATCCAATATTCCCAAGAGATAAGGAAATCTATGAACCAAATGGAAACTTAAAAGTTATTATAGAACACTTATCTTTGTGCCAAGTGCTAAGGGAGATATCATGTTTTGCTTCTAATAGGGACCTAAATTATGATTGAGTCCAATTCAGCCCCCTCGCTTTTTCAGAACATGGATGTCTAAATCAGAAAACTGTAAACTTTTCAGCAAGAATTTCAAGGTTCTTGCCCTTATTCTTCTAGAATCTTACCAGGACAGTTACTGAACTGGTGCTTTTTTTTTTTATAATGTCACAGATGATTAACCCCTACCCTCTAGCAGTGGGTATAGTGCCTAGAAAAAGCAGCTAATGCAGGAAGGTTAGCATTACCCAGTTATTACCCTCTGCTGGAGAGGAGGGTAATAATAACAATCTATGGCACTGTAACATGAGGTTATCAAGAAGTGATCAAGCATGGCATTCCATGTTGTATCCAAAGAGTAGCAGGGGAAGATCATATTTCAGAAAGAGAAAGATACATGAGTGGAAGTGGCATGATTACTTTATAGAATTGCAATCGAGGAAAAGTTTAGGCTAGCAAATGTCCCATTTGGGCTGTTTTATCTTCAGAGTGTTAATAAATTTCCCAATCTCCTCTAACTGGGGTTGATGGACAGGAGCTAGCCTTGTAAAGTTTGCCTTAGTAACCAGAGACTGTGACAAAGTTTGGGATTTGTACTTTGATTCTCATAATCTGATCCCTGATTCGTCAGCCTAAATAGTATGAGGTCTGGTACGATGGCAGGTCTAGAAAGACTCTTTCACAATAGCTTTCATATTTAGTTATTAACATTGGCATGGGTGCCAGACAGCAAACCTAGTACTTGTTTCTACTATCTGACATATTCTTATCAAGTTAGCTTTTGATAAGGGCCCTCCTTGTTTCAGTGTTCTGTGAATTCACTTGCTCAGCACCAGGGATAGAGAAACCTTTGGTGCCTGTAATAAATAAGATAATCTCCCACAATTATGCTACCCTTCTCTGATTATTTTTATGAGTAGTATGGTTTAAAAGCTGGAGTATCAAACAGGGATTTTTTTTTGTCCCAACCAATGAAGAATTTGACATCTATATCTCCTTTTCCTTCTTCATAGCTATCATGGTGCTTTAGTGTGTTTTATTAGAGTTCAAAATGTGTTCTGTTAGATACCACTTCTAAGATTCAGCCAGGCCAGGGCTTTAGAACAATCCCATAGTTTAATGCTCACTCATATGGCATCTCAGACCTTGCTGTCTACTTAAAAAATTTTTTTTCTTAAGAACTTAACCATTAACAAACAAGTGAAATGGAGAAATAAAATCTTACCAAAAGCCCTAGCACTTCAACATGATTAAAAACAAACAAATTAAAAGAGAACTTTTTTTCCCTCTATGTCCCAAATTAAGCTGAAATGTGGCTATCTCTGACTTTTTTCTTTTCATATATGCCTATATGTGAACAGCTCTGATTCTTCTAGGATTTTTTGGTATTGCTTAATATAAATCCATATTTTCTTATATTTATATTAGCACTAAATTCACATGCAATAATAATTCATTTATTCTCTATGGTCATAGAGATTATTTTCAGGTTTGCTTGTTTTTTCTTATTATGAATAAAATGCATCATTTGAGTATCATTATGCAGATAGGGTACCCCTCTTTTCAGTTATCTCCATTTTATCCCATATCATTCATCCATCCTCATTTGCAGCACAGATTGTTTTTGCCTCTGTTGTTCCAGCATTTAGTATAGTGCCTTGCATGTACTAGGCACTTAAATGTCTTTTGCATTGACTTCTCTTTGTATTTCAAGAAAAATGCCTATCTAGCAATGGAAGGATTGAATCGAAAATCAAGATGTATTTTATATATATTATCTGTGTGTCCTTGGGAAAATCACTTACCTCTCTGATTCTCAGTTTGCTTATCTACAAAATGAGGCAGTTAAACTTGATAGCCATTATAGTCTCTTCCAGTTCTAATGACCTTGTTACCATTTTGCTCTCCAAAAAAGTCTAGAGCCTATAATCCCACCGACAATGAATTAGAATACCTGTTTCTTTGTACCCATAAAGTTCGACTCTTATAACCTTTTTGTTTCTTTTTGTCATTTTAATGACTCTAAGGTATCTATAGTTTGCCTTAATATGTGACACTTAAAGTATTTGAACAAATACAATTTGTATTTCTTCCTTTTTTGTTACCGTTTGGTTTTTTATGTAAAAACAAACATGTAACATGACAATAATTTAGTATATATGATTTGTTATAAATATAAATATATTATAAATGTAATAAATTATAATAAATCCTCCTCCTTCCCCAAGAAAGCAGGTAATATGGTATAGGTTGTACATATATTTTATAGAATACATATTTCCTTGCTTATCAGGTTGTAAAACAAGAGATATATTGTTTACACTAGAGAAAAATTCATGGAGGAAATAAAGTGATGAATGATATGTTTCAATATACATTAGGACTCCATCTGCTCCTGTGGTTGATATCCTTGTTGTCGTGAGTCCTTTGGAGTTGTCATAGAACCTTGCCTTGTTGATAACAGTTAAGTCGTTCACAATTGATTACCATACATTATTGTTGTTACTGTGTAGAGAATATTCTCTTGGTTTTGCTTGCTTCACTGTGTGTGTGTGTGTGTGTGTGTGTGTGTGTGTGTGTGTGTGTGTATATCTTCCTAAGTTTTTTTGTGGTCGTGTCATTTCTTATGGCAAACTAATATTCCGTTACAATCACATACCACTACTTATTCAACCATTCTTGAATTGATGGACATACCTTCATTTACAGTCCTTTGCCCCCACAAAAAGAGCTGCTATAAATCTTTTAGAATATATAGTTTCTTTTCCTTTTTTCTTGATCACCCTAGGAAATAACCCCAATGGGTTCACAGTGTTAGAAGCTAACAAGTATCTGAGGTCACATTTGAACTCAGGTGTTCCTGACTGCAGGCCCTTTACTCTATCTACTATCCCATTTAGCTGCCCAATGGCTAAGATGGTAGGTTCTAAAATTCTGTCTCTGCCACAGGTCCATGAAAATATGTATAAACAAAAGTTTAAAAATTAATAGAGTTTTATTCAGCTCAAAGTAATAGAAACCAGTAAGACTGATTTATACAAGATTCTTCCCTGATGATGTGACTTCATTAGCATTGAACTGTGGTTATCTGAGCTACCAGACCACAGGACTTATTTTTATCATTTTCTTTTGTGTCATGATGCTAAAGCAGGATATGACCTTTATAAACATTCAGTAAATTCTTGATTTGTCTACACTAATGGTTCTCAGTCTTTTTAAACATGAGAGGCCTCTAATGCTAATTTCTTAGACTTCCAAATGATATATTTTTGAGTATTATATAAGAAAATAATACAGAGTAAAAAAAAAACTCCTCGGAACTTTACAATAAATCTGCATTTTCATTAAATATCCATTTATATTAGAAAAAGTTGTCATGTGAGACCTGAGTCTCTAGAAAATTATTTTTTATTATGAGTTATTTAATGAAATTAAATAGACTTCACAATAACTTTGTGAGGCCCTATTTGCCTCAATTCCTCATCAATAAAATGGGGGAATACTGGAGAAGGAAATTGCAAACTACCTTACTATATCTGCCAAGAAAACCTCTGGACTTTCCATAGAGTTGAAACCAACTGAACAACAAAAAAATAGTAGCAAAAGCAAACAACCAACAGCAAAATGGCAAAAAATGCTGCTGAAATAAATCTATATAGGAACAGAAGATTCTAAAGCTCTGTCCATGAATCCAGAGCTACACCACCCTCACTGAGAGCATATGTTAGTATTTTCAAATAGAAAACATTCTTATTAAAGTCAATAACGTGACAGAACATTTCCTCATAAGAATTTTTTTCTTTGTTCTACCATAGATGATAGTCCTTCCACTCTTATGAATGAAAACATTCATATGTGCCAAACAGGTTGCAAAAACAAGAAAGTCCTTCCCCTGAAGGAAGGGTGTCTGTCTGAGAAGCCATAAAGATGGTGAATAAGACATGGGGCCATCAGTTGACATGCCTTTTCCAGAGGCAATGGTTGATTTGATTATGGTTGCCTTAAAAAAAAGAGAAATGGGATCTGGGGGGAAATAATGTGCCTTGTAAGTTTATGGAATTTCCTAGGTAAAGTAGAGTTTCCATCTCACCATTCAGGACCACAAAGTGACCCCAGAGAAGGAATTACAGAACTGAGTTCAACAGTTCCAGGGAGGACATGGCCTCTAGACTATGAGAGATATTGAGATGATATTTTAGAATGAGAAGAAGATAACTGGGTTTTGAAGCATGTTTCAGGCTACAGCCTGCTAACATGAACTGTTATGGCCCAAAACTTGGACTAACCAATTACTAATCCACATCTGGGTTTTTAGCGAGGCTGGTTCTCAAGCAAGAGTCACTAGACCTTTACTTAAATTCCTTACAAATTGCCAAGACTTATCAAAAACTACATTCCCTAGTAATTTATTGCTTGTGAGAACCCAGGGTCACCTCAAGGCCACTATGAGATAATGGAATAAGGTTTTAGTGGAAGACTCTGTTTTCCTGTTTCCTAGCACATCATGGGAGTGTGAAAGGGAATGGAAGACAAAAACAGCAAAAACTACAGATGGATCAGTGGTACTTTCCTTCCTCCTCTACCTACTGACATTGTGAAAAGAAGTATATATGCAGCTTTAGCCCTAGATAATTTTTTTTCCTTTTTCTTTTAAAATCATATTTCATCTTCCTCCCCAAATTGGATGAAAAAATAATTTTTAACATTCTTTTTTTTTTTAAACCCTTAACTTCTGTGTATTGGCTCCTTAGGTGGAAGAGTGGTAAGGGTAGGCAAAGGGGGTCAAGTGACTTGCCCAGGGTCACACAGCTGGAAAGTGTCTGAGGCCGGATTTGAACCTAAGACCTTCTGTCTCTAGGCCTGTTAATATTCTTTTAAAAAAATTTGAGTTTCAAATTCTGTCCCTCCCTCCCTGAGATAGTAAGTAATATGATATGGATTTTACAGGTGGTAGCTGTACATATTAATAGTGATTGCCAGCATTTAAGTACAAAAGGGAAAAAAGTTTGTGTCAGTTTATGTGTGTGTGTATTTTATTCTTCAAATAGCACGAGTGAATCACAGAAGCCCCCCTTTTGTTGCTTTTAAATAGGTTCTCTATCTACCTAGGTAAAGTGTGTATGTGCTTGCATTGTAGGTAAGGTGACTGAATTCTTACACCCACTAGCAACATGGAGCCTTGCCTATTTGATTAGGAAAGTAAAACTAGTCAGTTTTACTTCCAACCAGAGCGTAGGATTGGAAAGTGATCTGAATGAAGGATGGGTCAGAATAACTTGGAGGCTTTGTCCAAATCCCTCAAAAAGGACCCTGCTCTCCTGGCCTTTTATATGGGCAACTGCAACCTATCCCAAAAGTTCACCTTCAGTTTACCACATCCCTTTTGGTCTCATGACTCATCTTTCAACTTTCCTCTGGTTTCTTATCTTTAAGAGAAACAAATAAATGCTTCCGTCTCCCAGCTGACTGTTGGGAAGACCTAATTACTCTGGGTTTGAGCAGCAATATGTACAGCATGGAAAAATGCAAAGCGTCTGTCTGTCAAAAGTGGTTTTAGTGATAGGAAAATAGTTAGAAAGTGTAAAACATTAGTTGACAGACACCACAGTGGCTCTTGGCTATCTGGGACAATACTGCATACGCTAGGGTTGGTTGTTAAGTTTCTGGCTTGCTTTGAAGAATGTGTTTGATACTTAAAAAACAATATACAAAGCTTGCTGTCTTCAAATATCCTAACAAAATCTAAGCAACTGCTTGCTGTATCTTCAGCTTTCCTTTAGGAATCAGGGTATATTAGTTCCTTCCCAACAACTGTCTATTTTCTAGTTAGAAATGTTAACGACCAGTCTTATATGTGGTTAAGATTTGGTCTCTTGATGGCTGCATAACTTAGCCTGAAATCCATTTACTTAGGGGAAATCTTCACTCTGGCTTTATTCGCATTAGTTGTATTTTTATAAAAACAAAGTGTGTGTGTGTGTGTGTGTGTGTGTGTGTGTGTGTGTGTGTGTGTGTGTGTGTGTAGATTTATAATTTCTCATAACAGCCCTTTCTCACCAAAGAAATAACTGCAAAGCAAGGTAGATACTTCTCTGGGAATTGGATTTCCAGGTTAACTAGATAGATCTTCACTAGTTTACATTCTTTGTCCCTTGAGGAAAAGGTAATGGACTTTTGCTTGCTTTGCTCATAATATATAATTGGGCCATGAGGTCATCTTCAAACCTTTTGTCCTTTCCTTAGCTGCTTCCTACAGCTGTTAGATTCTAGTTAGACACTAATGTAGATGCTAGTGAATCTAATGGAGGAAGAAGTACCCAGGACAATCGAGTTAACTCTTCCAACTATGAACGTTTTTCTCCCCCATGCTCCCATCCCCAGATTTTCAGCTTTCTGTAGTTCTCCCCCACCTACCCCCCCCTTATTAGAATGTAAATTCCTTGAAGGTAGGGATTATCTTCCTCTTTACTTATATTTATATTCTTAGAGCTTTGCTGTGCCTGGCAAGTAACAAATGCTTATTGGTTGATGATAAACTCATATTTTGAGTACTCAAGGAAAACCTTTCCACAGGATCAATTAAATTCCTTAATATCAAGGAAATAGTTCAAAGCACTATTTAGTATAATACCTTTGTACACAAGTGGTAGCTGTTCCATTAGGATTAGTGGACAAGAGAAGAATTTATCTGAGACCTAGTAATGTATACAGGATCATAAGCATTCATGTCCATGGAAAAGGATGAGAAGACCATAGCGTATTGGATTTAAAATACATAAATGCCTCAACTCTGTCATTGACTACTGGAATTTATGCTTTCCTCCTCAGTTTCCTTAATTAACTTGTCCTACTTAACTCAGTTGTTAGTTATTAAATGAGATGTATGAAAGTACTTTGCAAGCTGTAATATGTTATAACGAATAGGAAGATCAGTGTGGTAGATAGACAATCAACTTTGAAATCAGGAAATCCTGCATTCAAGTCCTGCCTGTGAAACAGAATGACCATATATGGCCCCAGGAAATTCCAAATAACCTCTTTATTACTACTGAATAACTTTCCTAGAATATACATTATAGAGTGGTTTCCAAGTTGCATTGGCAGAGGGAATTTCTTTCTTGGGAATTTCTTCTAGCAATGAAATGACAGGTTCAATTTCCTGTCAAAAGTGATAAACATAAAATATTTTTCTTGACTTTCTCCCATCCTTTGGAGGACTAATAACCTATTTCTTTGGAACTCCAATAATACACTGAACTCTTTCTATACATCTATCACAAAATAACTTTTTTCCTCTTTATGTCCATGATTTCTTTCCCCTAATAGACTTTAAAGACCCTGGGAGACATAGACTGAATCTTACACATTTTTTATCACACAGGGCTTTGTATTAATTAGATATTTAGTAAGTATTTATTTTTACTGAAAAGATAATCACATTTTCAAGACATCACATATGAATAGCTTCCCTATTTCTATCAAATGAATAATATGTTCCTCTTTCTTCCCTGGTAAAAATGAAGCAAAATGGTGATCTGTCTCATCATTTTCCTTGCTTACGTCATGTTTAGAGGATTAGGTCTAATATCTATGCCATTTTGGGAATTCACCAAACTCTTTGTTGTCAGTTTTTAGTTGTGTCTGAGTATTTGTGATCTCATTTGGTGCTTTCTTGGCAAAGATATCAGAGTGTTCTGCCATTTCCTTCTTGAGCTCATTTTATAGATGAGGAACTTAGACAAAGAGTGATTTGTTCAGGGTTACACAGCTAATAAGTATTTTACAGGCTAGCTTTGAACTCAGGTCTTTCTGACTCCTTAACCCCATCCTATAGATGAAGAAAAAGTCTAAATTGCCCAATATTCACTTGTTGAGCAGAGACCAGAAGCAGGGGCTCATGATCACTTTGGGATAGAGACTTGAAATTTGGGACTTGAAATGAGAGAGTCTTGGGTTCAAATTCTGCCTCTGAGGATTCATTAACTTTGTAGCTCTGGGGAAATCATTTAACCTCACTACACTTTGAACAACCCTAGTATTCACCCACTAAATCACCTACAGAGTATTAATCTACACTGATGGAGAGAGCTCCCATAAATGTTTCTCTAGTCAATGAAATAAAATCATTCATGCATCATCTTGCTTCTAATATCTGAAGTATATTTTTTTGGCTTAAGAACTTTCTACTCAAATCCACCTCCTTGGTTTGCTGCCCACTTGCCCCCCTCCTTTTATTAGTATCTGAAGAGAAACTCATGTCTATATTTATCTATCATGCGATTTATGTATTTTTTTATATTTTTTCTTAAAAAAAATTACATTTATTTATTTAATTAATTTAGAGTATTTTACCAAGGTTTCATGATTCCTATTCTGTTCCTTCTCTCCTCTCTCCCTCCTTCTGTAGCCAATGAGCAATTCCACTGATTTTACATGTATCATTGATCAAGACCTATTTCCATATTATAAATATTTGCAACAGAGTGATCATTTAGAGTCTACATCTCCAATCATATCCCCATCAAATCATGTGATCAATCATATGTTTTTCTTCTGTGTTTCTACTCCCACAGTTCTTTCTCTGGAGGTGGATAGCGTCCTTTCTCATAAGTCCCTCAGAATTGTCCTGGATCATTGCATGGCTGCTATTAGAGAAGTCTATTACGTTCGATTGTGCCACAGTGTATCAGTCTCTGTGTACAATGTTCTCCTGGTTCTGCTCCTTTTGCTCTGAATCATTCCTGGAGGTCCTTTCAGTTCACATGGAATTCCTCCAGTTCATTATTCCTTTCAGCACAATAGTATTCCTTCACCAACAGATACCACAATTTGTTCAGTCATTCACCAATCGATGGACACCCCTTCATTTATGGAAAACTATATTAATGCACTTAGTAGTAGGGAAAACTTGATCACTAGTCTATTTTTTTTAATGAGCTTTTTTTTTGTCACCACTGGATAAGCCTGTACATGTAAGAAAATTGAAAAACCAATTAGAATTAAATATACGACTTTCTAGACAGCAGAGACATATCTTTCTCACTAAGTTATAATCTAAAACTCATTGTGTGAAAAATAATTAGCTGTTCAATACTTAAAGCAAAAATAATTGGCATGGTCTTTAGAAGGGTCACAAACCCAGTGTGACTGAGCTTTATATCCTACCATTGGCTTTCTCTTTGTTTTCCTCACCCTGTAAATTTCTGCCTATTCATTATTACAGAATTCTCTATAATATTTTATATTATTAAAATTTCACTGTAGAGAATTCACAGAATTTCCCCCTCAAATAAATTGATCTGAAATACCACCACTTTTTGGGTTGGTACAAAAATATGCTGTTCTTATGACATCAACATCTAAAGTAGTTAATTGCTATTGAATTCTCAATTGAATCTTTGTTTGCTGATTTGCCAAAGAAATATATTAAGGCATCTGCAGTTATCTGTAAATTTATAGTTTGAGGATCTAGATTGGAGTTCTATCTCTGTTACTTATAAAATGTGACCTTGGCAAGTTGATCTTTCAGGATCTTCTTGTTCTTGTAAATGAAATAAAGATATTGTAATAAGTAACCAAAAAAGAGGTGACCTTTCCTTCTTTGGGGTTTAGGTCTTTCAATGGTTCATCTATGTTAAAGGGCATGTGCCATTCAGTAATTTTTGGTGTATAATTGCTAATTGCTTTCCAGAATAGCTGTACCCTACCAGAAGTCTATTAATGGAACTATTTTCCCACAGTCCCCTTCTACAGTTGTCATTTTCTTTCTTCATGGAAGTGAGGTAGTATCTCAGAATTGCTTTAATTTACATTTTTCTGATTAGTAGTGATTTGGAGTATTTTTTTCATATGGCTATAGAGAGCCTATGTTTCTTCCTTTGAGAACTATTGATTCACACTCTTGGACTTTTTTTTTTTTTAATCAGTTGGGGAATAGCTCTTTCTTATAAATTTGAAACAGTTCCATATATATCTTAGAAATGAAATCTTCATCATGGAAACTAGCTGCAATTATTTTGCCCAGTTAATTGTTCCCCTTTTAATCTTAGCTTTAGTAGTTGTATGAAAAGTTTTTTTTTAATTTTATGTAATCAAAATTACCCATTTTATCTTCTATGGTCCTCTCTGTTTTTTGTTTGATATTTAACTTTTCTCCTATCCATAGATCTGATAGTTATTCCCCACCTACCATGTTTCTCAAATTTTTTTAAACCCTTACCTTCTGTCTTGGAGCCAAAGCAGAAGAGTGGTAAGGGCTAAGCAATGGGGGTCAAGTGACTTACCCAGGGTCACAGCTAGGAAGTGTCTGACTCTCAATGCACTGAGCCACCCAGCTGCCCCCTCAAATTTGTTTTTGATCTGACGTTTTGTACCTAGGTCACATATACATTTAGAGATTATATTTGTTTAAGAACCTCTTTTCCAAAACATCACTAAGGTTAAAAAAAATCTCTTTCAGGGAAATCATTTGAAATAACTAGACTGGAAAACATTTCTGGAAACTATGTGGTTACATATAATACTACTTACAAATAAATTAGATTTATTTTATTTGGTCAGAGAAGCCAATACAATAGCCAGTGGGTAGAAATGAAAAGGGAGTGGATCTTAGTTTAATTTTAAAAAGCCTTTTCTTTTTTACTATAAGGTTTGTTTTTCCTTTATATGTAAAAATAATTTTTGGTGTTCTTCATTTTCTGACATTTTGAGTTCTGCATTTTCTATCTCCCTTGCTCTCCTATCCCCTCCCCAAAATGGTAAGTAACTTGCTATTGGATATACATGTTCTATTACAGTGATGGCAAACCTTTTAGAAGAGCAAGTGATTTTAGAAATGTCCTCAGTCAAGGGGGACGCGAGCAGCCTGGCCCCATGCTCCTCTGGATTTCTAATAACCAACTCTGGCAAACTCTATGTTGGGGCAAAAGCATGCATACACAGAGAGGGCTCTGAGTGCCCCCTCTGACATGCATGCCATAGGTTTGCCACCACAATTCTATCATATAAAACAAATTTCTATATTTATCATGTTGTGGAGGAAAAAAACCATTAAAATTGATAAAATAAAGTGAAAATGGTCTGCTTCAATCTGTATTCAGATTCTATCAATTCTTTCTCTAGAGTTGGATAGTGCTTTTTTGCATTTGGGGATGTCTTGGATCATTCTGTTGCTGAGAATAGCTAAGTCACTCACATTTGTTATTTGTATATTATTGCTTTTCTGATCACTTTGTATCAGTTCATATAGGTCTTTCCAGGCTTTTCTGAAATCAGGCTGCTTATTATTTCAATATTCCATTATAATCATATGTCACAATTTGCTCAGCCATTCCTCAATTGATGGGTATTCCCTCAGTTTCTAATTCTTTGCTACCACAACAAAAGTTTACAAATTTTTTTGCACAAACAGGTCTTTCCCCACACACATACTTAAAAAAAAAATCTCTATGGGATACAGATCTAGTAGTGGTATTGCTGAGTCAAAGGATATGTACAGTTTTATAGCCCTTTGGGCATAATCCCAAATTATATTCCAGAATGTTTGGATCAATTCGCAATAGTGCATAATGTCTGAATTTTCCTATATCCCCTCCAATATTTATTGCTTTCCTTTTTCTAACATATTAGTCAATACTGCTAGGCGTGAGAAGGCCTAACTAGAGCTATCAGTGGACAGGCTGTCCTAGAAGGTAGCCAAGTTCCTTCTTTTCCAGAAGTATTTTAAAAAGATGCTAAATGATCTAGAATATTTTGTAAGTGATATCTAAGTATATATATCTGCTATAAATATATATCTGTTGCAGATAGAGATTAACTTAGAATTCTGAGGGTCCTTTCCAACTTTAAATCTACAGATTAATAAGAAATTATAATAACTGGAATTTAGAAATATTTGAACTTTGCTGTGGGTGGAGAGAATAGCTAGAAGCAATATGACATAGAGGTTGGGACATTGGACTTGGAGTCAGGTAGTACTGGTTTCTAAAATGACCTCTGATACTTACTCTGTAATGATGGGCAAATCACTTACCCTCTCTTGACCTCAGTTTCCTTATCTATAAAATGAAGGGATTTGACTTGGATATAAGACCCCTGACAACTCTAAATCTATAATATAACATCAGCAATATGAGGATAGAAGGTACAGAGGTACAGCTGGGAAGTATGGATGGAAGAAAGTATATGTAGATTTTCATTTAGATCAGAAGTTCTTAACTTGGAATCCATGAACTTATTTTTAAAGCTATTTTGATGACTATTTCAAAATAATTTATTTCCTTTGTAATCTAGTACATTTATGTAATTTCATGTATTTTGATTTTTTTTTCAAACTCTTACCTTCTATCATAGAATCAGTACTATGTGTTGGTTGTAAGGTTGAAGAGTGGTAAAAGGTAAGCTATATGGGTTAAGTGACTTGCCCAGGGTCACATGATAAGAATACTATTTGTAAAGGGAGTTTATTTATTGTCATTTTTCAGTGATATCTGACTCTTCATGATTCCATTTTGGGGTTTTCTTGGCAAAGACACTGGAGTAGTTTTCGATTTCCTTCAACTCATTTTACAGATGAGGAAACTGAGGCAAACAGGGTTAAGTGATTTGCACAGGGTCATACAGCTAGAAAGTGTCTGTGGCCAGATTTAAACGCAGGAAGATAAATCTTCTTGACTCAAGGATCAGCACTGTATCCACTGTGCCATACTAGCTGCCCTAAAAGGAAGCATTCACCAACTCGCTAAAGGAACCTATGATATAAACAAAGTTAAAAACTCCTGATTAGATGAAACTTAGAATTTATAACCAAAAAATTAGAGAAAAAGAACAGTATAACATGGTTTAGGGTGTTAAGTTTCTGGTTTAGCTAAAATATATTAACTGAATGAATTATAAAAAAAGAAACCAACCTTGAATGCTAGTAAAAGGGAAAGGAATTTCTTGCTCTTGTCTAGAAAAAAGAAAATTCTGACTAGATAAAACCATGGGAGAAAAGAGGACATACTTAGCAAGTTTGGATTCCAGTTATTACAGAGACAACCTGAAACCCAGAGAGCTAGGAAGGACTAAGTAAATCAAATATCAGGATTTGCCGGCAGAGTTGCCTTGGTAGTGAAATTTAACTAAACTAATTCAACTCATTAATGAAGTATAGCCCTTTATTTTCAAGAAGGCTGATGGAAAGCATAGTTTTCCTTAGTTGGAAGGAGGAACTGAAGGTTCATGGGAGATGGGAGCTGTGACTCATGAAAGGTGGGATAAAGATGGGAAGAAAGTCCAGTTCCTAAAGAGAAAAAGAGGAGCTCCAGGGCAAAGGGCATTGAAGATAAGTACCAGCACTCAGCTGGATGCAAGTGAAGGGCACTAAAGTAAAAATAATCATGAACAAGTGGAGCCTCAATCTGGCCTGTTGACTCACTTAAAGAGTAATTTATCTGGACTAAATTTTGCAATTTCCCTGCCTATTGCTGCTACTGAGACCCGGTGGATTTATTCTCTCTCCATTTCCTCTATTTCATTGCTACCTGATTAACTGACATCACTCTCAGGAGTTTCCTGCTTTCTTTAAACTTTATTTTTGTGTATGTGCTGTTATAATGATTTTTGTCTCCAAATAAAAATAAGGTTTTTTGTTTGTTTCTTTTTGCATTTTGAGCAAGTGCTTACTCTAAAGGAGTGATCTATACAAAGAATAAAATGGAACTCATAGACCTAGTCCTAGCCATAGTCCTAGACTTTACCATGAAGTAGGATTAGGTTGGTAGGATAAAGTAAGAGATACTAGCCAAGTATAGGGAAGGACCAATGGTCCTTTAAACATGTTTTCTGGAAGAGGACATCATATCAGGAAATTGTTTTTTGCTTAGGAAAGGGGTCCTTTGCTTTTTGTGTGTTATGGACCCTTTTGACGGACTAGTGAAGCCTTTAGACATTCTCAGATTAATGTTTTAAATGAATAAAACAAAATATGTAGGATTAAAAAGGAAACCAATTATGTTAAATTATATATATTTTAAAAGTTCATTATATATATTTTAAAAATTATATATATTTCAAAAGACTAAGGGATTATTTTGAGACCATTTTGACACAGTGATATATTAATAACCACTAGTGTAACAGGTATCTTCAGCATAGCATATGGAAAATTATTGCTCTTAGCCACACAATTATCTACGTCCTTCCTCTTTCCCTACTCACCTCTAAATTTGCCCTACCCAATTCTTTCACAATTAGGAATGTTAAATAAAAAGGAAATGAATCATGCTAGATTGCTTCAAATACCATCCTATAGAAATTATAGAATTAGAACTCCACAAGATCCATAATAATGAGGGATATATAGTACCTTCCTATGAACTATCCAAGCATACCTTGAAAATTTAACAAGCTATAACATATAGATTAGAAGTGAGATCTAGGTTTGGGAGTTGGGAAGTCTAGGTTCTACTTCTAGAAATCACATGGTATTGTTGACTAAGTCTATTGAGAAGACTTGGTTAAAAATACCCAGTTTCATCAAAGATTTTTTTCATAAAGTATTTACACTTGTTGACCTCGAGAAAGTAATTTCCTTTCTCTAGCCCTTAGTTTCCTTAAATGTGAAATGGGAACAATTATTCAAAACAATCCTTTAAATTAATAACTAATATTTAGTTCTATGGCACTTCAAAATTTACACACTTTTTTTTTTTCATGAACTATCTAATCTAGGGACAGTTAGGTGGTTCAATGGATGGAACACTGGACCACAAGTCTAGAAGACTGCTTTTCCTGAGTTCAAATCCAAGCTCAAAATTTATTAGCTGTGTGACCCTAGGCAAAGCACTTAACTCTGTTTGCTTTAGTTTCCTCATCTGTAAAAAAGGAAATTGCAAACCACTCCAGTATCTTTGCCAAGAAAACCTCAAATGGGGTCATGAAGCATTGGTCAATACTAAGAAAACTGAACAATAACAAAAATCTCATCTAAGCTTCAATGCTCTGAGGAAGGCACTACAGACATTTTCCCCATATTATAGATGAAAATACTGAGTTTCAGAGATGAGAGGTGGTTTGCCTGAGGCAACACAGTTGTTACATTTCAGAAGTGAGATTGAAGCCCAGTCTTGACTCTTAAGCCTAGTATTCCTCTTACTATGCTATAATGTCTCTTAGAGTACAGACAATACAGAATTAAACGAAGTGTTTAGAAAACCATACAATATTACATAAAAATGAGTTTTATTAAACCTAACTTTATACACTAGCTACTGGTATGATCCTTACTTTTCTGTAGGTGTCTGTTTAATTGCTATAGACTAGATTTGTAGGTTCTTCCTCAGCAATCACAAGCAATGAATAAAATAATCTCTAAAATGGTATTTGCCATCTGTATGGCAATTTATTGCCTATCTTTATTGACAAATCTATCATTATTGACAAAATCAGCATCATTCTCTGGCAAGTGGTAAACAAAACACTTTGTCACCTTAAATGGATTATGAAGAGTTTGGAAAGAAATGATTATCTCTTTTCCTGTAGAATAGGGAATTTTTTTTTCTCTTCTCTAAAATGGGAAAGCATTTCTTCCACCTGACTGTACTCCTCTAGACATCATCTTGCTTTTCAGAACCTTATCATATAAGATCACATCCATCTTAAAGCTTACACCTCTTCAATACCCCCATCCCCTGGAAGTCTTCCCTCCTCTGATTGGAAAGGGAAGAGGATGAGCAAGAGGGCTTCTTCCATATTCTCCATTTAAAGAGGATGCTTAGAGTATCCATATACACTATTATAGCCCACCTGGCTATAATCCTCTAGATTTCATCTTGCCCAGTACTGAGTACTTAACTCTCTTTTCAGCCCATTTTTATGTATTTTCTTTCCCCATTTGATTGTAAGGTTCTTGAGGGGAGGTACTACTTTCTTTTCTTTGAATATCTAACCCTTAGCACAATGCTTGGCACATAATAGGTGCTTTATCACTCCACAAGGTTGTATTTCTCATTCCCTTCCTCCTTCAGGCAGAACTGAAGTCAACCCTCTATAAAGATGTAGTCAGAGCCTGTGTCCAATGTGCTTGACTGATAATTAAAAGATTTTATTCCCAAATGATTTTTTTTTAGCTTGCTCAACCAGCAGACACTTATTAAGAGTTGACCATGTGCCAGGCCCCATGCTAAGTCTGGACAAAAGGGGGCAAAAGATAGCCCCTGCCCTTAACTCTAATGGAGGAGACAACATGCAAATGCATACAAAACAACTCAATGTACAGGAAAAATAGAAAATAATCAGCAGAGGGAATACACTAGAATTAAGTTGGGATTTCAGTTGGTACTTAAAGGAAGTCAGGCAGGTCAATAATCAGAGCAAAGGTGAAGGAGAACATTCCAGGCATAGAGGATAGCTAGAGAAAATGCCTGGAGCCAAGAGATGAAGTCTTATTTATGAAACAGTCAGGAGGTCAGTATCATTGGATTGAAGAGTTCGAGTTGGAAAGTAAGCTGCAAGAAGACAGGAAAGGTAAGAAGAGTAAGGTTTAGAAGGGTTTTGAGTGGCAAACGGAGTATTTGTGATTTGATCTTGGAGGCAATAGGGAGTTTATGGAGTAGTGGTGCGGAGTGAATGTGATTGGACCTGTGCTTTAGGAAAATCACTTCAGTGGCTGAATAGAAGATGGACTGAGATGGAAAGAGAGTTGTGGCAGGCAAACCCATAAGTAGCCATGGCAGTAATCAAAGTATGAGGTGATAAGGACCTACAACAGTGTGGTGGCAGTGTTGAAGGAGAGAAGGGTACAGACATATTTGAGAAATGGAGCAAAGGTGAAATCAAGACACCTTGGTAACAGCCTGGATATGGGAGATGAAAGATAGTGAGGAGTCCAAGATGATTCCAAGATTGAGAGCCTGAGGGATTAGGAGCATAGTGTTGCCCTCTGTAGTAAAAGGGCAGGTAGATGATTGCCTATGTCTGATAATTTGCCATTAGTCATTTCTTCAAGAAAACTTTTAGAAGTCCAAAGTTTAAAATAAAATACAAAAACCTGGGAGGGGCAAAAAACTAACTGATTAGTAAAGGCAAATTTACTAGAAGGGTTAGTTTTCTAAAGGAAACTTTGGCAAGTCACTTAATTCCCCAGGCTTTGGTTTGTCAGCTATCAGTGAATGGGAAGAGTTGGACAAAACTTCTGAGTTTTAATCCAAATATGGATAAATTTGGGAAGCCAGAGGAAGCCTTAGAAGCCATCTAGTCCAATCCTTTCAAGTTACAGATGAGGAAATAAATCTCAGTAAAGTAAGTAACTTACTCAAGATGGCAGGGGTTTCTCAATTTCCTTTTTTAATAAATGTCACATATATAGCAAGAATCATGTAGAATTTGAATATAGGTTCTCTGACTCAAGTCAAAGTTTTCTTCACTGTATATAAATATTTCACAAACAGTATCTAATAGGATACAGTCTAGGTAAAAGGTCCGCCTTTTTTTTTTCTGGGCATGGAGGGAGTAGAATAAGAAAAAGAGAGAATTCTGGGTTACAGAGTATTACTTATTAAGGTGTCATAATAAGAGGCTCCATCCAGAAAGCTAGAGAAGGAGGAGGGAGACTTGCATTTCAGGACAGCTGGCCTGAAAGAACAACTTAGCCTATTTCAGTTTTTTTCAAGAAGCCACCCCTTGCAGAAAGTATAATAAGGCTAGCTAAAGCTGTATTGATTGGTTCCAAGGCAAGAGAGGGGTAAAGATTAGGCAATGTCAGTTAAATGACTTGCTTCAGAGTTACACAAGTAGGAAGTGCCTGAGGTCAGATATTAACTCGGGACCTCCTGCCTCCTGGTTTGGCTCTCTATCAATTAAGCCACCTACATGCCCTTTTATAGTCTTAAAAATTATTGAGAACCCAATGGTTATCTATATATATATCATAATCATATGGCAAATATCCTTATTTTACTAAAGGGCAAACATGTAATAGAGTAGGACTGCTGCTATACTGTATTTCATATGTTGTCATTCTTTGACATGATTCATCTCTGGTTTATAAATATTGAAATCTCTGAGAGCAAACTCTGGTACTGAAGTTGCTTAAGTAAGTTCATCTTTGGAACCTTTTTCTTTATTTTTTCCCCCTATTTTTTGTTCATTTATTAAAAAAACTCTTACTTCTAAAAAAATTTATTTAATTAATTTAGAATGTTTTCCCATGGTTACATAATTCATGTTCTTTCCTTCCCTCTTACCCTCCCAGAGCCAATGAGCAATTCTACTGGGTTTTACATGTATCATTGTTCAAAACCTATTTCCATATTAACACTATTTGCAATAGAGTGATAGTTTAGTCTACATCCCCAATCATATCCCCATCGAACCATGTGATCAAACAGTTGTTTTTCTTCTGTGTTTCTACTCCCACAGTTCTTCCTCTGAATGTGGATAGTTTTCTTTCTCATGAGTCCCTCAGAATTATCCTGGGTCATTGCATTGCTGCTAGTAGAGAAATCCATTGCATTTGATTTTACCACAGTGTATCAGTCTCTGAGTATAATGTTCTCCTGGTTCTGCTCCTTTACTCTGCATCAGTTCCTGGAGGTCATTCCAATTCACATGGAATTCCTCCAGTTTATTATTCCTTTGAGCACAATAGTATTCCATCACCAGCAGATACCACAATTTGTTCAGCCATTCCCCAATCAAAGGGCATCCCCTCATTTTCCAATTTTTTGCCAACACAAAGAACAACTTTTACTTTTTGTCTTATTAACAACTCTAAAATAGAAGAGCAAGGAGTAGGCAATTAGGGTTAAATGACATGCCTAGGGTCACACAGCTAGACACTGCAGGTCTGGTGCTCTATCTATTAAGCCATCTAGCTACCCCTATACCTTCTTTAAAAAATATTTTAGTTCCAAATTCTCTCCCTTCCTCCAGACCCTCCCCACCCATTAGAAAGGCAAGCAATATGATACCCATTATATCTGTGAAATCATGCAAAACATATTTCCTATAGTAGTCATGTTGGCTAAAAAAAGAGCAAGAAAAAATAAAGTGGAAAAAAATATGCTTCAGTCTACATTCAGTTCATCAGTCCTCTCTGGAGGCAGTAGCATTTTTCACCATGAATCCTTTAGAATTTGTTGTGGATCACAGTATTCATCCAAGTAGCTAAGTATTTCACAGTTATTAAATTGCTGTTATTCTTATAACAAAAAAACTGTCATTGTTATAAAACTGCTGTTACTATGTACAATATTCTCCTAGTTTGGATTACCTCAGTTTGTATCAGTTCATACAGAACCTTTTTCTGAATAAACTCTTTTTTTTTTACTTTTTTCTGACTACTCTTTTTATATTTTTATTTTTATTTTGAATATTTTCCCATAGTTACATGTTTCATGTTCTTTCCATCTCCCCAAGCCCCCCAAACCCACTTTAGCTGATGGACAATTCTACTGGGTTTTACATGTATCATTGATTCCCATATTATTGGATTAAGATCCATATTATTGATAGTTGGACTAGAGTTATCATTTAGTGTCTTCATCCCCAATAATATCCACTGGGTTTTACATGTATCATTGATTAAGCCCTAATTCCATATTATTGATAGTTGGGCTAGAGTTATCACTTAGTGTCTTCATCCCCAATAATATCCCCATCAGCCCATGTGTTCAAGCAGTTGTTTTTCCTCTGTGTTTCTCCTCCCACAGTTATTCCTCTGAATGTGGCTAGTTTTCTTTCACATAAGTCTCTCAGCCTTGCTCTGGATTCTTGCATTGCTTCTAGTAGAGAAGTCTGTTATGTTAGATTGCACCACAGTCTCTGTGTACAATGTTCTCCTGGATCTGCTCCTTTCACTCTGCATCAATTCCTGGAGGTCATTCCAGTTCATATGGAACTCCTCCAGTTCTTTATTCCTTTGAGCACAATTTTTTAGTATTCCATCACCAACAGATACCACAATTTGTTCAGCCATTCCCCAATCAAAGGACATTCTCTCATTTTCCAGTTTTTTGCAACCACAACGAACACAGTTATATATATATGTTTTTGTACAGGTCTTTTTCTGAATAAACTCTTGATGACAAATAGAAAGCTAATTCTTATGGTTTCCCATTGTCCATTTCCTTCCTCTAAATTAAGTAGGCAAAAAAGAAAACTATTCTCTTTAATTTGTCTGGGAAACAACTTATTTCTATCTTATCTCCTCCACTTCAGACATCAGAGTAAGGAGGAGGGATTTGTCAAAAGCCAATAAACATTTAAGCACCTGCTATGTGCTAGGCACTGTGCTAAACCCTGGGAATTCAAAGAAATGCAAAAAGCAAAAACAAAAACAAAACAGTTGTGGTGTAATGGCAGAAATGCAAAGAACTATGTATAAAGGAGCTAAAGGTAGGATAAATTGGAAGTAATCAACAGAGAGAAAGCACTAGAATTAAGGGGAATCAGAGAATGTTTCATGTCAAAGGGAAGATTTACTGGAGCTTGAAAAAAAGGAAGTCAGAGAAATAGTTTTTCACAATATTAGGGGCAATAATTAGTCAATGACATGGAAGTTGCCTGCCTCCCCTAAATCCTCCCAAATTCTTGGTAGAAGCAATGAGCATTTCTAATTCTTAAGTTTCTTTTTCTTTTTTTTTTTTAGGTCTAAATTTTTGTTGCTGATTCACAAAGATGCTTTTCATCTTGAACTTTCTGTTCTCCCCACTCCCAACACCAGTAGCGATCAGCCTGATAACAGTTGGAATCACCTTCTTCCTGTGGCTAGTTAACAAACCTCGGCCAGCATGGCCCCTCCTGGACCTGAACAGGCAATCAGTGGGAGTACAGGTAATTCTATTGCTGTTGACCTTGTCCAATTGACCAGTCTTGATCCAGGCAGTGAATCTAACTTGGTGCCTCTGAAAAGTGAATAATTTGTTTAAAGTCATCTACCAACAGAGAGGTGTCCAATTGACTTGAATACCAGCTCAGGCTTTCTGAAATAAAAATGATACCAATAGCTTGAACTATCTAGCTGAGATTATTTACACCCAAAGTCTTTAAACTTGGATCTATGAATTTCTTTTTTAAATGCTGATAACTATATTTCCATGTAGTTGAGGTACTTTATTTCATACTTTTAAAAACATTATGAGAAGGGGTCCATACATTTTACCAGATTGCTAAATGGATCCATGGCACAAATAGGACAGGCTGTACTCTAAAGGACACTAGGAGCTTATTTCTATTCTTCTTCAGATGAGCTAGTAAATGTTAAAAGAAGAAATTTGAAGGATACAATTTTAAATTTAATTTGCACTATTAAAATTTTCTCCATCAATTTCTTAAGAATAGAAATCAACAAAAAAGTCAAGACATAACTTATAGTTTGTCTACTTCTAAAGTGTAAAATGCTCACAGTTGAAAATTTAATAATCTTCCAACCTGTTCAGATTGGTTCTAGAACACCTCTATATCCTGGGCAATCCTAGAGCTGCTTTAGCCCATACTTCTAGTAGGATGATATTTTACTAAAAGAAATTCATTTAATAAAGAAAGGGTACTTTTTTCCTTGAGAATTCTGACTAGGAGTTGCCATCCATACCTCTTACTAGAAGTTTCTCTTGCAATTCTGAAGCTATCTCCTATACCATGATCGTCTGGAGGGTAAAGGAGAAGGTTTGGGAAATTTTCTCTTTTTAGAAATTTTTTTTGGTGGGAGTTAAGGAAATAATTTTTTTTAAAATTTTTTAAACCCTTTAACTTTCTGTGTATTGACTTATAGGTGGAAGATTGGTAAGGGTAGGCAATGGGGGTCAAGTGACTTGCCCAGGGGTCACACAGCTGGGAAGTGTCTGAGGTCGGATTTGAACCCAGGACCTCCTGTCTCTAGACCTGGCTCTTAATCCACTGAGCTACCCAGCTGCCCCCAGGAAATAATTTTTTAAATAAATCTTAATTTGGATTTATACTGTAGGGAGGAGCCCGGCGGGGTGCTATGCAACACAATAGTGAGTTGATCAAATACTACTATTCTGATGCCACAACAGTGTATGAAATTTTCCAAAGAGGACTCCGTGTATCTGGTAAGTCTACTAACTATTTTGTTCATGGTTTTTAAACTTAATTAAGTAATATCCTAAGTAGAAACAGGATTAAGAGTAGGCAATCACATTCACAAGGTGGGGGTGATAATGATGAGAAGGGATTTACTTTATATTTCAAAAAGCATACTTTGATGTCAGAAAATACTGTTTCCTTCATGACATGTAGGTATTTTGTTGTAAGTGCTATCTATCATGGTTCAGAGGCTTGAGCAGCTTTGCTGTACTTCTCAGGTGGGATCATAATTTTTAAACCTTGCCTAGAGGTCCTAGGGAACATGGGTCTGTTATCCAAGGAACATGCTAATTTTATTCAGAGAATTTATACCAGATTTAGTCACAGAGTAGCAAAGAGAAGCAAATTACTGTGAAAAATACATGCTACAGTTAGTGTAAAAAAGAAGTGTAAGTGTAAAAAAGTGAAAAAAGTGTAAAAAAGAAGTGGTTTTGGATTCATTTACAAAATGGCTATTTTGACTGAAGTGCCTGATGATTCAACTTGCCTTTAGTAAATGGGGGTGGAGAATAGAATTTGAATGCTAGGGTGGAGTTAGAAGGGACTTTGGACATCAATCTCCTTGTTTTCTCAGATGGAGAAACCAAGGCCAAGGAAGGGACATAATGTACTCACTGCCACATATCTAACTAACTGCAAATCTGAGACTAGTAGAACCTGCTTTTCAAAATTTCCAAACCCAGGTTCTTTGTAGTACACTTCCTATCTCTTCATCAGAAAATGCATTAATTTTTCAATGTTCCAGAAAATAAGATCATGCAAACTCTTTCTTACAAACTTTGTACAAGACTACCTCACCTCAAGTCACCCACTACCTTGTAAAGCCAGACACTGTGCTAAGCTTGCAGGTATTCCACCAAGACCAATGGATTTGTCCCTTGTGCCTTGGTCGATAGTTAACATTTATGAAGCACTTAACTGTGTGCCAGGCACTGTGCTAAGTATTGGAGATACACATACGAAAAAAGAAAGACAGTACCTGACTGAGCTTATAATATAATGGGGGACGATAAAACACACAAGGAAGCTGAAAAGTAAGATGGGATGGGGGGGAATACCAGAGTTGGGGAATGATTGATTTAAGTCCTACAGTTGGGGGGTGGGAAATAAGATGAAGAGGTTTGAGTTGCAGAGAGGATTTCAACTTGCTGAAGGATGAGTTTCTGGAGATCACGAAAGCCAGGAAGTCAGCTGGGTGGGAAATGATGAAGTGAATTCCCCAAGTCCCCTTCTTTAAATGGCAGATGATTAGGAAAGAATTCTCCAGTCACCAAACAATCTCTATCCTCACTGATCAGAGGAAGCAGATTCAAACACTGTGTTTGCCTCTTGGGCATGCCATTCAATTGCCCTGAATCTGTTTTCTCCAGGATAAAATGATATAATTGGACAAGACACTGTTTGATCTATGATCCTGATGTATTCTGTGCACACATATGCCTACTTGCTTCTCTTCCTCACTCTCTCTCCCTGCACTTCCATCTCACGTGTGTATTAGATGAAGTTACTTCATCCTACTTAAGTGAGAGCCAGCAGAGACAGCAGAGGAAAGAATGGGGAATTTGAAGCTAGCGGACCTATATTGTATTCTGGGTCTGATACCCCCAGCTATACGATGATGGATGAGTCACTATGCTCCCCTCTTTTTGTTTTAATCCCTTACCTTCTGTCTTAGGACAGAAAAGCAGTAAAGGCTTGGCAAATGAGGCTAAGTGTCTGAGCCCAGATTTTAACCCTGGACCTCCTGTCTATAGATCTGGCCTGGCTCTCTGTCCACCAGCCACCTAGCTGCCCCTAGGATCCCCTCTTGATCAAACAGATAATACATGTACCTGAAACTTAGGATCATTGAAGGTTTACCAAATGCTTTCTGAGGCTGAGCATTACCAACAACTCTGTACACATGATACATGAATGGGACAGCCAGGTGGCAAAAGTGAGATTGTAAAAAGCTTTTTTCCTATCCTAAAATGGAAGGATATCTGAGATATGGTGCAAATGATCCCATTATCTCCAAACTATGTGACTTTCAGACCTTGACCAGGCACTGGTTAGCCCAGCTGCCATCTTCTTTTCCCACAGTTGAGATCGGTGAGTTGTGCTGTGCTGCAGTAATAAAATGATTTCACTGGTTCTCCTCTCCCTTTAAATAGCCAAATAAAATTTTAACTTAGGTAAATGAATGTATAAGGAAGTAAATGCCACAAACATGACCTGTTTGAAAAAAGTGTTTATTTTTTTGCTTCTAATGGGGTAGTGCATCCTTCACACAGGGAGGTGTTTAGCAGACAGCTTGTAGTAGGTGAATAACATACACAATTTACAGCTGTGTAGATTGACAATGTTAGAATACAGTTTTGGGGGAAAGTAGGTGGCTTAGTGGATGGAGAGCCAGGCCCAGAGATGAGAGGTTCTGGGTTCAAATGTGGCCTCAGACACTTCCTAGCTGTGTGACCCTGTGCAAGTCACATAACCCCCACTGCCTAGCTCTTACCACTCTTCTTCCTTGGAACTGATACACAGTGTTGATTCTAAGACAGAAGGTAAGGGTTAAGAAAAAGAACATAGTATCACAGACAACTGTTGTACTGGTGCCCTGGCTAATAGCCTATATGTGACTAGTTAGATTCTGGGGTCAGCTAGATGGCCCAATGGATAGAGCTCTGGGCTTGGACTTAGGAAGACTCATGTTTCTGAGTCCAAATCCAGCCTCATCCATTTACTGACTGCATGATTTTGGGCAAATCATTTAACCCTGTTTGCCTCAGTTTCCTCATCTATAAAATGGGCTAAAGAAGAAAGTGGAAAACCACTCCAGTATCTCTGTCAAGAAGACCCCCAAATGGAGTCAGGAAGGATAGGACACAACAGAAATAAATAAAAAACAATAAAAGTTAGTGCCTTGGACCAACAAGTACACTCATGGAGTAACTTCTCTTTTTAGAGAGCTCTTTTCATTTTGTCTTCTGACCACAACTGTTCCTGTCCTTCACCATTAGTCACAAATACAGACTGAAAGGAAAGCATTATAAATCACAAGTCTGATCATGTTACTCCCCTATTTAATAACCCCAGTGGCTCTACTGCTTCTAGGATAACTCGATTTGGCTTTCAAAGCCCTTCCTAGTTTGAGCCTAGACTCTCTTTGCCTCCTTGTTAAATATCATTCCCATTTTCACATTCTATGTCCTTCCTGCCTTTCCTCGTGCACAACACACTATCTTCCATCTCACTCTTTTATACTGACTATCTCCCATGGCTGGAATAGATTTCCTCATCATCTCCATCTCTGACAATTTCTTCTTTCCTTGAAGATTCAGCTCAAATACCACTTTCTACATGACACCTTTCCTTACACCATCCCTCCCTCTTTGATGCCTATGGATTGGACCTGTGATTTCACTGGCCTAAGAAACAATCTGATGACAAAATTCTCTATACCTGTTCAAGTGGACAACTAGTCTCTAAGTATCAACTTAGTCTTGGAGTTAGTTACTCAGTTGTTGTAAGAGGTTAAAGTGACTTTCTTAAGGCCACACATTCAGTATGTCAGGAAAGCTTTCATGGATAAGGTGGAACTGGAACTGGATTTTAAAATGTGGGTATGATCTCTTAATTAGCAGAGATGGAGGAAGAAGACCTTCCAGATAGAGACAACATGAACAACAATAGTATAATGTCAGTTAGAGATGACAAGTAGTCCGCTCTCTTTTATCTCATACCCAGGAAAGTACTTCTTTGAACTTCACCATGATGGCCCCACAACCTTCCCAGCAACCCACCCTCCTCACCCAGCTTTTCAGCTTCCTTTTGTATGCTGTCTTCTCCCCTTAGACTACAAATTCCTTGTGGACAAGGACTTGCTCTTTCTTTTCTTTTTTTTGTGGGAGGAGGGGATATTCTCAGAATTTAGCACAGTGTGTAGTCTGAAGTAGGTATTTAATAAATATTTGTCGACTGGTTTGATTATAATATTTAATATCTATGGGAGAGAAATAGCACAAAAAGGGTGAAAAGTATTTTGTTTGAATGCCAGTATTTTTAAGGGATGGTTTCCCTGCACCCAAATGACACAATGATAGGAAGCCAAAGAAGAGTTTTGAGTAAAAGAATGACATGATTAGATTATATATGAAGAAACCTAATTTGGCAGTAGGGTGAAAAGATTTGAAGCTGTTTTGCAGAATGTGCCATTGTTTATTTGCTGAGAGAACTGCAACCAGTGGAATGTGCTCCAATTATGATTTTACACTTATCGCTACAAAAGAAAGTATCTGGAATTACTTGGAAATATTTTCTTCAATTGTTAATTCCTGGATCTGTACAATGAATTGGAATTTTTTTTCTCCTTAGCACTACTCTGTCTATTCTTTTCCTTCCACCTGGCCTTTAAAGCCCCAGTGCTCACCTTTGGTTTTTTTTTTTGTTGTTGTTGTTTGTTTTAATTCATAGTATTCTTAGCAAAATGTATTCTCTTGGCAAGGTCTGAATTCCCCTCATTTCTCAAGCTAATTTCTGGAAGTGGTGTTTCCTACCCTTCTATTTTTTCTTTTTCTAAAAACTGTATTTAATCCAAGTTTTCTGGAATCATTTCTTTAGCTTCTTACTATCTGACTCTTGTTTCTGCATGACACCTTTGTTTATGTGGTTTCTTCTAAGGGGTTCATCTGTTTTAGCAATGTGTCTTAGGTTCATCTTTATTATTACATTTTACATAATCATCTAGTCACTTTTCTTATGTGGGAAGTGTTTTCTTCTCTGCCCTCCCTCTCAACCACCTAATTCAACATAACATACACTTAGTGGATCTAAATCTAATCTAACGTGGAATTGGATCTAAAAGCAAGGTTTTCTGATTCCCTGTCACATCTCCCATACAACTTCTCATACTGCTGTGTATTCTATGTTATTTGAATTTTATCTCTGGACTGAACCATGAGTTCATTAAAGACAAAATCCTTCATATGCTCCCTCCTTTTCTGTCCCTCATCCTCACTCATCTTCTGTTCTCAGTCTGGGGCTAGGCATAGAGTAGATAAATACTATTATCATTCTCGGGTTAATCATATCCTTACACTCATCCATCCTCTACCTACTCCTGGTCAAAGAATTTCAGCTAAAGTTTGTTTCTCTTTTTGGTAATTATTTCTAGATAATGGACCCTGCTTGGGATCCAGAAAGCCAAATCAACCATATAGGTGGCTCTCTTACAAACAGGTATGTAGTCTGGCTCCTACTTACTTGTTTCTTACCTTTCTCTCATTTCTGGGACTGATAAAGTAGTTTTATCCCTTATATCTAGGTATCTGACAGAGCAGAGTACCTGGGTTCCTGTCTTCTCTACAAAGGACACAAGCCATCACCAAACCAATTTATTGGCATCTTTGCTCAGAACAGACCAGAGGTAATTCCATTTAAATAGTATATGTGTGTATACATATATAATTTTTTTATACAGCACCTTACCATTTACAAATTCTTTTGCCTTATAATAGTCTTTGAAGTAGATAGATTATCTCTGTTAAAAATAAGGATATTGCAACTCAGAGGTCAACTTGCTTTCCCAAGACACAGTGGCAGAGCCTGAATTTCAACCCATTTCCATTAGAGGTCATTCTGCTATGCCATGTTGTCAACTTAAGGCTAAAACAATAGGGCAACCAAGCAAAGAATTGTAAAATTAGCTTTGGTCTTACTAAACACTTAGCAGACCTCTCAACTCTTGAGTCTCAGTTTATCCCTATGTATGATAAGGACAATAATACTTGTATTACTCATCTATCAGGACTGTTGTGGAGAAAGCTTTCAATAATAATAGCAGCAGCAATAGTTAGTATTTCTATAGCATCTTTTAAAGTTTACAAATCACTTTATCAATGTTATCTCATTTTATCCTCACAACAACCCTTAGAGGTAGGTGCTATTATTATTCCTATTTTACAGATAAGGAAACTGAGGCAGACTGAGGCTAAATGACTGGTCCAGGTTCTCATTGCTAGTCTGTGTCTGAAGTTGTATTTGCACTTGTGTCTTCCTGATTATCCAGGCCCAGCACTTGATCTGTACCTCCTGGCTTCTAGCTAACAAAGCAACTAAAATGAGATCAAATATACAAAATGCTTTAGATAGATATAGATATGTATATGTATATATGTATGTATCTTGTAATGTATTAAGTGATATATATAAACTTTAAAATTTGCAAGGCACTTTTTATTATATTTATCTATATTTATTTATTAAAATATGTTAAATAATATTATTGCTAATAATTACTAATATCTCTAAGCAGAGGATGGAATCTTTATTAGACCTGTGACTGGTTTTTCACTTAAGAAAAAGCAAGAGTGCTCAATGTCACAGCACTCCGCTAGCCTAACTCTAAATCTTTCCCCTATAGGCTGTAAGGTTTGTTTGCTCTCCCCTATTGTCCAATCCCTGAGAGTACTATTTTCTGTTTGTACAGTGGATCATTTCAGAGCTTGCCTGCTACACCTACTCAATGGTGGCTGTCCCCCTCTATGATACTCTGGGGCCCGAAGCCATAGTGTACATTGTGAACAAAGGTAAGGGGGCATTGCTTCCTCCACAGATCTTAGGGAATGGCTTTCAGCTGTCCCTCTTACACGTTTATTGCCACTTTGACCATGTTTGGGACTCCAAATCCATTCACCAAACTGTGATAGGCACTAAGACAAAAATGAGAGAACTCATCTGTTTTCAAGAAGCTCACAGTCACATGGGGAAGGTTAAGACAGGGGTATCATTCTGTATCAAATGATAAGTAATAGATAAAGATAAAGAAACTGTTCTGAGAGTTCAGAGCAGGGGAAAACTCTTTCAGTCAAGGGGAGCATGGAAACTCTAAAACCCAGTTTAAATGTATTCATTCTGTGGAAGAATGGTGGGATATTTTTAAATGGCTCATGTCCCAGCAGTCTACTTACATACTGAATGCTCTTTGTGCATGTATATAATCTCATTCTATATGCTTTCCACTCCTGGTACATTCAAATAAGTTGTAATATTTTCATTATTGAGTGGTATGAGGGATAGAGAGGAAATCTTTGATCAAGAGAGACAGGCAAGTCAAATAGTAATAAAGTGATAACAAATAGACAACCAGAGTGCTACATGGGTATTCATGACATCTAAAGAGATTTAGAAGAAGGCTTCTAGCATGTACATTAAGTAGATCATCTAGAGAAAATTTAGGGGAAAACAAGAACAAAGCTCTCCGGCTTATGATCTGTTGGGAGAATATGTCCATATTTAAGGAATTGCAGTCATAGAATCCTAAAATGTACGTTAGGCAGGGATAATTGCTCCATCTCAGAGTCTTCCTTAATTTGATCCTTCCATTCTCCAAATCTGATATATTCATTCTTTTTTTTTAAATAATTTTTTATTTTTAGAAAAATTTCCCATGGTTACATAAGTCATGTTTTTACTTTCCCCTTCACCCCCTCAATCCCCCCCCCTCTGTAGTTAATTCACATTTCCACTGGTTTTAATATGTGTGGTCAGACAAGATTTATTTACACATTATTGATAGTTACATGGGTGTGGTCTTTTCGGGTCTACATCCCCAATCATGTTCTCATCAACCCAAGTGTCCATGCAGTCGTTTTTCTTCTGTGTTTCTACTCCTGCAGTTCTTCCTTTGAATGTGGATAGTGTTCCTTTCCATAAATCCCTCCAGATTGTCTTGGGTCATTGCACTGCTGCTAGTACAGATGTCCATTACATTCGATTTTACCACAGTATATCAATCTCTGTGTACAATGTTCTTCTGGTTCTGCTCCTTTCATTCTGCAACAATTCCTGGAGGTCTTTCCAGTTCACATGGAATTCCTCCAGTTTATTATTCCTTTGAGCACAATAGTATTCCATCACCAACATATACCACAATTTGTTCAGCCATTCCCCAATTGAAGGGCATACCCTTGCTTTCCAGTTTTTTGCCACCACAAAGAGCGCACCTATAAATATTTTTGTGCAAGTCTGTTTATCTATGATCTCTTTGGGGTACAATCCCAGCAATGGTATATTCATATTCTTTTTATGAAACTGAATTGTTAAAAAATTGGATGCATGCCTAGTCACCTCTATTAAATTGCAAGTCCTATGAGGCTAGAGACTTTCTGAAAAAGTGTTTTCTTCTAGCACTTGGAACAATGCATTGCACTTACTAAATGTCTGAGTCGACAGAAATTCCAGAAGCTGTCTTGACATACCCTGGGTGAAGTATAACAGCTTACACATAAGGTGATTCTTTCCAAGTGTGGTCAGGTATCTGGTTAAATTGTAGGGCTTGGCAAAAGGTTTAATTCATTTTAAGTAGTTTGAAAACTTTCAGGAGTAATAAAACTTCACAGGGATAATGTGACTGATCATCTAACAAAGAAAAATTATTAACAAAAGGTAAGATTTTTGGATTTATCCATGTAAATCCAGTACCACTGCTAGCAAAAATCAATCCCAGCCTGACCTAGAGAGAGATGAATTGTGGCATTTTCACAAACAAACAGGCATATCACCAGACATAAACCTATGGAATTACTCATATGAAGCATTTTTGGATAGTGGACTTTATCAGGCACTTTTTATTTAGCAGTAATTGTAAATTTCCCCTATATATTGTTCGAATTCCAGCTCTGCCATTTTACCAGTTGTGTGACCTTGGGCAAATCTCTTAATGGCTTTGGGTCTTAATTGCCTCATATATAATTAACTTGCATTAGGTGGCCTTTAAAGTTCCTTCCAACTTTAAATCTATGATTAATAAAACCAGTGGAAATATGCATCAGCCATGAGGTGGGGAGTGAAGGGGGGTGAAGGGGAAAGTAAGAGCATGAATTATGTAACCATGTTAACTTTTCTAAAAAATAAATATTAATAAATGTTTTTTAAAAAAGCATATAAGTCCCTATTATATACCCAGTGCTATGCTAAGTATTAAGGATACCAATCCAAAAGCTAGGCTATCTATGCTCTGAAGGAATTTACATACTTATAGGGGAACAGAATACAAGCAGGGTTATCATGGCCAGGGAAGTGTGTGTCACTTTGAAAGTTTTAGAGAAGGTAAGGTGAGCTTTGGGAGAAGAGATTCACATACTCTAACAGGTAACTATCCACAGTATGGATAAATTTATAGGGAGGGATGCTGGAGAATTCATCTCCAAAGGCAGAGCTGATGGTAAAAAGATGACCAGGATTTAAACTACAAAAAAATTGGTGTTGATTTGATATAGTAGGACAGATGAGGTAATAGCCATTCAGGACATCATAGACCTCAAGCCCTGCACTGACAAAAATGCTTAATTTGCCATATAGAAAAATGAGAGAATTCTAACAGACAACAAGCAACTAACCAGCTCTTGTGTCTATCATGTGACTTTGCTCTTAAGAAGAAGGAATTTCAGAACCTCTTAAGACAGTATCATTTTCCATTCCTGATAGATAGATTTCAAGCAGCATGCCTGTAAGTCATTTTTGAGAGTCTAATCTTTGATTACACATTAAATATTTTTGAGTCTTACTCTTCACTCCATAAAGTCATTTAGCCACGAAGGCTGATCTTTTTGTTCCTGGTTCTGCCTTGCAGCCGACATTGCCACGGTGGTCTGTGACACACCTCAGAAGGCAACAGTGCTATTGGATAATGTTGAGAAGCGCCTTACTTTGGGGTTGAAGATGATAATCCTCATGGACTCCTTTGAGGATAGCCTTAAGGAAAGAGGAGAGAAGCTTGGAATCGAAATCTTATCACTCTATGATGCTGAGGTATGGTATAGGAGCCCAGACTACATTCCAGGTAGGACTTTGAGAGGTAGGACTTTGAGAGGTGAAGGACCTCTCCTTTTGCAATTATGAACATCCTTTGCAAAAGAAAGAAAGAAAGAAAGAAAGAAAGAAAGAAAGAAAGAAAGAAAAAGAAAGAATCAACAAAGTTGTGCAGAATTATGACATTCAGGATATAAACTGAATGTACTCTAGGAAAGCAGCTGTTAAAGATTTCCCCCTTTGACTTTGAGTATAGAATGTGTAGAAAAGCTAGCATTTCTTTATGCCTTGAAAATATAGGTAAATGGGAAGACTTAGATGAATTGATACAAAGTAAAATGAGCAGAACCAAGAGAATATTCTATACAATGACATGAATAATGATCAATTGTGAAAGACTTAGCTATTCTGAGTGATACAATGATTTAAAACAATTCCAAAGGGCTCATGATGAAAAATGCAATCCACCTCTGGAGAGAGATAACCAGGATGGTGGATTGAACCATATTGTTTTTCACTTATTTTTTCTCATTTTGTTGTGGTGTTTTGGAACATTGTTAACACTGAAATGTGTTTGCATGATTTCACATGGAATCATACTGCTTGCCTTCTCAATAGGTGGGGCAGGGGCTAGAGAGAAGGAGAAATTTTAGAACTCAAAATTTTTAAATGGATATGAAAATCAATTTCAAACTTCCAAAAAAGGCAGGAATAGGAAGAAAAAAGAGGAAATGTTGGTAAGGTTTGAGATATCATAGTTAGCAAAGCTATAATGTAAACCTCATAAGTCATGTCATAAACTATGATTTTTTTTTAAACCCTTACCTTCTGTCTTGGAATCAATAGTAGGTATTGATTCCAAGGCAGAAGAGTGGTAAGGGCTGGGCAATGGGGGTCAAGTGATTTGCCCAGGGTCACACAGCTAGGCAGTGTCTGAAGTCAAATTTGAACTCAGGATCTCCCATCTCTAGTTGACGTGGTCTTATTATCAGCTTTTCCTCCTGGAAGAAGTTTAAATGGTAGCCCCAAAGAGTGTGGTAATGTAACTATTTTTTGTAAGGCTTTCCATCTTAGCCAATTGTTCCCTTTTCTGGGTACCTTTTTTTTTCCTACAGATTCTGGGCAAAGAGAACTTCAGAAAACCTGTGGTAAGTTAACATTATTTGTATTCATGTTTTGGGTTGTTTGTTTTTGATAATTAAGAACTATGGTAAGATAAAATGTTTGCATTTCTCTTTCTAGCCTCCCAAACCTGAGGACCTCAGCATTGTATGTTTCACCAGTGGGACAACAGGTCAGTCAGTGGTATACTTACCAATGGACTTATGAGAAGTAACATATTACAATAATTAACTTATTGGAGTTTGGAGACTTGGTTCAAAACTCAATTAAAATACTTGTAAAGCTTCATAATGATGAACAAATCATCATACCTTTTAGAGTCTTAGTTTACTTCTTAATCTGTGAAATGGGGATAATGCATTAGACACTTCACAATTTTGTGAATAAAGCACTTAGTAAACCTCAAAGCTTTCATGTTTTCACAGAATGCAAAGAGGTAGTTATCAATAAAAATAAATTATTTGAAAATCAATTTGCTTATTCTATACTAGGTATTATATGAATAGAAAGCAACAACCTAGAAGGCAGGAATAAAAGATTCACTAATATGAATCTACACCAATGTGTAGGATGTCCAGATAATAGAATAAAGATACTGACAATATATGAATAAATGAATAGGAATGGGAATCAGGTATCTTAATGAAAAGAAGCAGAGATAAAGTCCTACCTTTGGGGCAGGGATAGGCATATGCAAGGATCTAAAATTCTATCCTTTGTTTACTTTAAACGATCACTCTATTGCAAATATTAATAATAGGGAAATAGGTTTTGAACAATGATACATGTATAACACAGTAGAATCGCTCATCAGCTCTGGGAGGGGAGAGGGAGTAGGAAAGGGAAAGAGCATGAGTCATGTAACCATGGCAAAACAACCCTAAACAAAATAATTAATTAAATGATTTTCACTTAAAAAAATTAAAAAAATAAAATTCCATCCTTGAGAGATCCATATTGGACTTTTTAGAAGATGAAGATATTTGACTCAAAAATTTTTAAGTATCAATTTCTTTGAAAAGCAACAGCTTTGAATTATCTTGATGGATTAGTTTTATTGCATCAGAGGAATGAAGAGTGATTTGGGGAACAGAATTTATAAACAAGTATTTTTTAAAGCACCTCCTATGAGCCAGACACTACAAAATGCCATGGATACAAAGAAATGCAAAAAAAAAAAAAAAAAAAAAAAAAAAAAGTCCCTGCTCTCAAAGCGCTAACAGTCTAAATGGGGGGGTGGGGAGACAACATGCAAACAGCTGTACAAGAGATATAGATAAAAAATAGATGAGCATAGTTGGAGATAATCTCAGAGGGAAGGCACTTAGATTAAGCAGGACTAGGAAAGGTTTTGTAAAAAGTAGGACTTTAGAAGAGATTTGAAGGAAGCCAGAGAAGCTAGAAGGTAGAGATGAGGAGGGAGAGCATCCTTGGCATAGGAGTTGATTGATAAAAATGCCTGGAGTTGGAGATGGAGTGTTCTCTGTGAGGAACAGAAAGGAAGTATTACTGGCTTGCAGAATACATGGTTGGGCTTGGGGGATCCAGGGGAAGAACAGGTTTGCAAGGTATAAGTAGATTAGAAATGTAGGAAAGGATCGAGTTTTAGGGGACTTTAAAAGCCAAACAGTAGATTTTATATTTGATCCTAGAAGTAATACAGAGCCACTAGAGTTGATTGATGAGGGGATGATATGGTCAGAGATGAGTTTTAGGAAGATCAATTTGATGGCTGAGTGAAGTAAGGACCAGAGTGAGGAGAGATTTGAAGAAAAGTAACCAAGCAGAAGTTTAGTGTAATAGTCCAGGTAGAAGGTGATGAGGATCTGCATCAGGTTGGTGGCAATGTCAGAGGAGAGACAGGATAATGAATATAGAAGAGCTGTGGTGAAGGTTGAAATGACTTGACAATTGAGTGGATATGAGAGAGAAGAGAGAGCTAAGGATGACACTAAGGTTAAGAGCTTGGATGACTGGGAGGATGATGGAACCTTCAATGCTAATGAGGAAGTTAAAAAGAAGGGAGGGTTTGAGGAGTAAAAAATTCATTTTGGGACATGTTGAGTTCAAGATGTCAATGATCAGTTAGTTAGAGATGTCTAATCAGCAGGTGGAGTTGTGAGACTGGGGGTCAGGAGAGAGGTTAAGTCTGGACAAAGAGATCATAGAATCATTTGCATAAAAATGATAGTTGATGAGATCACCAAATGAAATACCATAGTAGGAGAAGACAAGAAGGCCAAAGACAGAACTGTGGGGGGATGCCCACAGTTATCTGATGTGATCCAGATGACTCCAGCAAAGGAGAGATAGCAGAGTCTCAA
Source organism: Gracilinanus agilis (assembly GCF_016433145.1). Lineage (NCBI taxonomy): Eukaryota > Metazoa > Chordata > Mammalia > Didelphimorphia > Didelphidae > Gracilinanus > Gracilinanus agilis. The sequence goes on from NC_058131.1 coordinate 623,550,727, forward strand.
GGCAGGATGCTGTATAATTAGAATTTTAAACCCCAGGATTCTAAATCCCAGCTTCCCACTTTCCATACTAACACAGGGAAGATATAAGTTTTGTGTAGCCCTGCCTCTTGCTTTCTTCTCCCGGAAACGCAGCTATGGAGGTGGGGGTGAGGTGAGAAGCAGGAGAATTTTATTCAGGTTTTATTTTTTGCTCTTTTTATTTCTTCTACTTCAAGTGATTATTAATAAACTTTACAAAATATACTTGGAATTATTGAATATTAATTTTAATCTTACAATGGAATACATATATATAGGATGCTGCAAGTTCCACAGGGGAAATTTTGAAACAAAAGCTATCACCAGACCTGTGTTACTTGGTAATTTGGACCTTACTCTGCAGTTGATATTTACATGAATATTTGAAAAATTAGTGCTTCTGACTCAGAGTAAGAAAGTTTTTTTAAAAATGGGAAGAAAAGGAGTTGTCAGACTTTAAAAAAGATGAACTTGAGGTAAAAAATATTGTAAACATTAAATCCCAAATGAGGTCATGTACCTGATACTTTTTCTTTCTTCTAAATTTCTGACCTCATCTATATGAGATTGGAAATAAATTAAGGCTTTTTCTAAAGATAGGATCTCTAAAAAGAAAAGGCTTTCAGAAAAAGTCCAGCATTTGACTTTTTTTTTTTTTGTTTTTGTTTTTTTTGTACATAAGTTGGACTCTATAGATCCCCTGCCTATCTGGAAGAATCAGTTATATTTGTCTTCTCCTAGCCAGGCAGAATTTAAATTCTCCTCCTCACTTTTCATTTCCTCTAGGTGATCCCAAAGGAGCCATGCTGACACACGAGAATATTGTTGCAGATGCTGCCGCTTTTCTCAAATGTGTTGAGGTCAGTGATTGTTGGAGTAGGCAAGAGAGACTTGAAAGTGAATCTCTCTTGAGTTGGTTGGGGGTTTGAATGGAAACTGGACTGAGAAAAAGGATAAAACAAACTATGGATCCACAGTGAATAAAAAGTAACTCTAACTTCTGTCCACTCTGAGACTTGTGCTTCTTCTGACTTGGGATATGTATGACTATCATAAATTAGATGTGCTTAGAGATAATCAATTTAAAGCATAAATAAATTTGTAGAAGAAAACTAACTTTAATTGAATCATATTATTTTTCTCTTTTTAAAAATCTATGCTAATGTCTCACTTTAGAATTCTTTTTACCCTACACCTGAAGATACGACGATATCCTACCTTCCTCTGGCTCATATGTTTGAAAGAGTTGTACAGGTAAGTAAGTATCTTGAATCATCTCCCAAATATTTGGAAGAGAAGCTCTGTTCCTTAGATTCTCATATTACAGATTCACAACTTTTGGTAGACTCTTTCTTTAGTGGAAAAAAAGGGGAAGTAGGAGTCTTGGGCCAGTTTTGCCCCTAGCCAACTGAGCAATTTAGCCATTTTGTACCACTGTTACCTAATCTATCAAATAACAATAGCCTTACCTAGAAGGGTTGCTATAGGATCAAGTCTTTGCAATTGTTCAAAAGTGATATCAGATATACTATGAAAGAGATTCCTCCTTGAATAAGATGGGAGAACTTAATTTTATTATTTGGTGTTACCCTCAGGCTAATCTGATGACTGAAAGCAGGGAGACCTCTAAGTAACCAGAGCTCTCCACTCTTCAGATATATTTCCCATTGGCCTGTCAACTAAGAGCTAATGCTGAAATATCACCTATTCTTTTGGGTAAAGAGATTGTCCCTGTGTGAAAGACAAATTTTTGGAAGGAGCATATTAAACTTACTGGATTTCTGAGATAAGAATTTTTCACCTATGGTAAGGCAGAGAGTAGAAATCACTTGTGGCAGAGCTATTAGAGAGTAAAATACACATGGAAAATGATGATGTTTCTACATTATTGGGGGCCAAGAGGAAGAAGTATGCACCAGGACAAGGTTGCTATTGCTGAGGGTTGGGCTGGGCAGGGAAGAACTCATTTGGAGTATGAGACAGGATAGACTAGGATGGTGCATGTCATTGCCTCTGAATTTTGGCACCCCAGGCCCAAGCCTTGATTGTTCTGCACTAAAGATAGCTCTGAACTTTATTATTTGCCCTTTGGTGTGAGTGAGCTTCAGAGCTTTTACTAAGGGTGGGTTTTGAGAGGGTAAAAATGGAAGAAAGCAAAAGATGTTAGACATATGAAGGGACAAGGGAATATCAGACAGTAGAAAAGAAAAAACTAAAAAGGGAGAGGTTGGGGGTCCAAAAGACAAACTTGTTTCATCTGATTCAAAGGATCAGAACTATGAGTAATGAATAAAAAAAAAAAAAACAGAGATTTGACTTGGGCTTGATATGGAGAAGTATCCCCTTTATGATTAGTGCTAGCCAAAAGTAGAGTGGGTTGCCTCCAGGGGCAGTGGAGAAAGTGGGATTGCCTTTTTCACTAGATTTCTTCAATTAAAGATTGGATGAAGTCTTGTTAGGATGCTGTTGTAAGGGAATTCATGGTTAGGACTTGATGGCTTCCAAGGTCTCTTCCAAATCTCTGAGCCTAGGAACTGGCTAGCTTCATGCATTTGTCTAGGATAGGGTCTGCCTTGGATCTTGGGGAAAATGACCACTCATTTGCTGCTTCCTTTCTAGGCTGTTGTTTATACCAGTGGTGCCAGAGTGGGATTCTTCCAAGGAGACATCCGGCTCTTGGCTGATGACATGAAAACTCTACAGCCAACTGTGTTCCCAGTGGTTCCTCGGCTTCTCAACAGGATCTATGATAAGGTTTGTTTTATGAGGATATTTAGGTATTGATGATGCTAGGTAGTCCTTCAAGTGCTGTGAAGTTTTTGGAGTAGCAATACTTAGAAAGAAAAAAAACTTTAGGCCTTTGGTTTTGATTCCTAGGAACTACCTTAAAACACTGGCTTGGGGTCCTTTTTATTTTAACAGCTATCCAGAACAAAAAAGGGTAGCATATTATTTTGGAAATCTTTAAACTACAAGCCATTGCTATATCTGTACAACATCAGCAGTGTGTGGCATAATGAAAAGAGCTTTTGGCTGTGGAATCTAAGGATCTGGATTAGAATTTCACATCTTGTACCTACTTTTACCTATGTGATTTGGGCATTACTTCACCTTCCCTGACCTCTGACATCTCTATAAAAAGACATTGGGACTCTAGATCCAATCAGATGCTAAGTAACCATCATTCCTTCCTATGTAACAGGAGAATTTATGCCTGGGCATGGAGTGAGATATTTTGAGGAGACATTCAGGTTCAGCTTCTCTGGGTATCAAGACTGATTTATTCAACCATAGGGGTTCTTGAATTATCCTGACTTTGAGTCTCTCTCCACCCCTATCCACCTTCCACCTAGTTGCCAAAGTGATTTTCCCATGTTACTCTGACTCATTAAATTCCAATGGCTCCCTACTACTTCCAGGACCAAATAGGAAGTCCTGTCATTCAAAATTCCTCATAACTTGGCTTCTTCCTATATTTCCAGTCTATTTATACTTTGCTACCTTCTATACACTCTATTCTGCTACACTGGCCTACTTAGTGTTACTTCCACAGGACAACACTCCATCTCTAGTCTCCCTGCCTTTGCTTATACTGGCTGCTCCTCCTGCCTAGAATGATCTGCTCTCACTGGTGCCCCCTCCTGCTCCCACCCCCAACCCTGAATGCTTATGTTTTTAGCATCACTTTATATTCATTCAATCCAAATTTTGTCTACATCTAGTTATTTACATATTTTCTTCCTTCATTAGAGTTTATACTTCTTGAGGGCAGGGGTCATTTTTACTTCTTGATATTTCTTGGTGCTTAGTAGCATAGAACATAGGAAATTAAACACAGTGTTTAATAATCTAAAAAATTTTTTTTTACAGACCAAGAATCTGGGGATAAAACCAAAATGCCAGTTATCTTTTGCTTATGCGGTACAGTGAAGCTCTTTGGTGATCTTCTAATGGCTTAGTTTATGTCATTTGTTTTCATAAACAGAGAGGGAAGTTGGCCTCTCTTGCTTGTATTCCTAATCACACTTGGCTTTAAGGAGAAAGAAGAGGATATATATCTAAAAACATTTCCCATCAAGTGGAATTGTTTCCCTGTAGGTACACAATGAAGCCAAGACACCATTCAAGAAGTTTTTCTTGAATTTGGCCATCTCCAGGAAATTCAGTGAAGTGAAACAAGGCATTATCCGGAAAGACAGCATCTGGGACACGCTTATATTTAAAAAAGTCCAGGTATGGGTGTGTGTGTATGTGTTGCCTATGGGGAAGGCTATGTGTAGGTGTTTTCTTCTGATTTGGGGATTTTACTAGAGTTGGCTTAGCTCTATGAAGCTGATTGGGCAAGTCTCTTTGCAATTAAACTGGCCCATTTCTACTATGGTTTCACTTTTTTACCCCTTTCTTTATAAAAGGACAAATGTCCTTTCTTTCTCTTCCCCTACACTCACCCTCTTTCAGGCCACTGAGCAAATGGTCATTTGTCTTCCTGGGGGAATCTCAGCCCAGTGTCTCAAGTATCTGAGAATATAAGACAGACTAGAGAAAATTATGCCCCCTGGGCCATGAATAGTGTTCAGGCAGGTGCCTTCATGTGAACTCTCTTGGCAAGAGCTTCAGTATTTCACAGGTTCTGGGGACTCATGCTATTAATGAGCTGCATTCCCCTTCTCCAGGGATTCTAATTGCTTAGGGTAGAGTATAGAGGGTTCTGTGACTCTTAAGATCCTCAAGTTTACATTTGCTCTTCCCCTTGATGATGAAATAAAACTTTAGTTATGGTTTCCTGAAATCATATTTTTCTGGAGTGCTTGGTGAGCTCTTTCACTTACCCACTAAATTTGTTTTTTCTTGTGAGCTCATAACAGAATCACCTCAGTCAGCTTACAGTAATAAAGTCTGTTATCTCACCAAACTCCCCCTAAGAATCTTGTTTTTAGGGCTTAATCTAACACTGGCAACTACTTGGAGAAAAGAGCACTGAATTAGGAATAAGAACAATTGGATTAGAGTTCTGGCTCCATTACTCATAGAGTTGTTGATTATATAATCCTAGTCAAATTGTTCAGTTTCTCTTAGCATTGGTTTTCTTATTTACAAAAGAGAATAGTCTATCTAAACTTTTTTTTTAATTTAAGCAATAGATGTGTCTAATATGTTTAATAGGGTGCCACATAGACAAGAACAGCCTTTTAATCATTTTTTCATGTAGTCTTCCCCAAAGACTAAGTTTCTCAATGCCAGGGACCATGTTGTATTTTTTATATCACATACCATGGACATTCAATTAGGTACAAATAGATTTCATACTAGGAGACACAGTCTAATCTCCGCCCTTGAGCATATCTTTATCCCCTTTCATCCTTGCCAATTTGGGGACTTGAGGTACCATTATGTAAAAAGATCACTATCAATCAATAAATGACAGATAACTTTGAAAAGTTACCCAATAAATTGCCAGCTGAGTGGCATAAACAAGTACTTAGTTTAGCCTATGGTAATTTCCTCCTTTTTCTATTATTTAAATGCTTCAAAGAAGGATTCTGAAGATGACATGGTGGTTTTGGAATATATAGGTTGGATCTGGATAAGCCAACAAAGAAGTTTGAAGGGAAGGCATGTCAGAAAGGGAAATGGTATGAGCTAGACTACAGAGCTGGGGATATACAAGCTAGGTTTGGAATACAGTGACTACTAGATTGTCTTACTAGAACAGAGGGTTTGAAAAGGGATAATGGTAGGAGATAAGGCTGAAAAGGTAGGCTTGAGACAGATTGTAAATAACCTTGAATGCCAGGCTATGAGTTTGAACTTTTAGTCTGTAGGTAATTCAGCAATAAAGATTTTCAAGCATAAAAGTAACACAAGAAAGGATTTTTTTTTTAGAAGTGGTAGTATTGCCTGGAGGGGTGGGGGAAGCTATCACTTCAGTTTATATAGCTCTTAAGAAAAGAGAAAGGAAAAGCCAACTAGGCTAATATGATCTAGTAGTGAGAAAGAAGGCATGAATAATGGTGGTATCTATGAGATTAGAAAATAAATGGATTTAAGAATCCTAAAAAAATTGCTAGGTTTTCATGACATATGAATCAATATTTGCTCATCGGAATTCTTGGTGGCAATATAGTCTGATAGAGCACTAATTCAATACAGATTGGAGCTTACATCTTGGTGCTGCCACTTGCCCAAGGTCATACACTGTTACCTCACTTTCCTAACTTTCTTTCATCTGTAAAATAAAGGGAATGGACCAGATCTGTAATCAGAAAATCAAAAATCCTTAATTAATACTTAGAGAGTGATCAAATTATAATCCTGGAACTATAGGATGTAACTATGTGATTTGTAGTAAGAATATAGTACCAGGTGAAAGCTTGTGTGTGCAACCAGATTAAAAACGTAATTCCAGGATAGTACCTAAGTTGCAGTTTTAAATGTATGTGTTACCATATTAATCATAAGTATTACTATGTTAATCCTAAGAGTGTGAATCTATTTTATAATGTACTTTATATCAAACTAATACATGTAGGAGGTTACAGAGACAAGAAAGTCATTAAAAATTCATAGAAGGCAGAAAGACCTCAAGTGGCTTCATGGGGGTTGGGGGTTTCTTGGAAAGAAGGGGGTTTGGGGGACAAATACATAACTATAAAAGGGTATATATTTTGCAAGTTAGGGTTTCGAGTTTCAAAGTGGAGAGCCTTCAGACCTCTAGCCTTTGATTTTTCTGCTTACAACAAAGACACATCTTTGTTCAGTTGAGTTTCCCAGTCTCTTTTCTTTCAGATCATCTCTAAGGTCCCTACTGGCTTGATGGATCAGATTTAACTAATGCCCCCATATGAGCAGAAGCCTTTTTTTTTTCTTCCTGCACAGGCAAATCTGGGTGGGAAGGTACGTGTAATGGTAACAGGAGCTGCGCCTATCTCCTCCCCAGTCTTGGTATTCCTCCGAGCTGCACTGGGTTGCCCGGTAAGTTGTGTACTTGTGTATTTGGGGGCACTTTAATCTTTAAAAAAATTTTTTTTGGTGTCTGGATCTTGGGTGACAGATGCTTGTAAAAGAAAGGCTTGGCCAAAAGAAGATATACTGCTCTGTTTGTTTTGCCCTGGGGGGGTAATTTTCTTTTTGATGATAGTTATTGCTTCAACCTTAGGGGAAAGATTTTTCAGGTTGTTCAAAGCCATCCAGGTTTGAAAGTTTGTTTGCTTTCTTCCCCAGGTATATGAAGCTTATGGTCAGACTGAGTGCACAGCTGGCTGTACATTTTCATCACCTGGGGACTGGACAACAGGTGTGGCATCTAGCCAGGAAAAGAAATATAGGATTTTAGCCCAACTAGAAATTAGAGATCCCTCATTTAAATCCAGATATTTTTGGGGGGGAGGGAGCAATAGGGATCAACACACTCATCATTAAGTCCCAACATCATTCCTTTGGAATACATTCTACAAGTAAAATAATCTAGAGTCTAGCATATGCATATCTTCCAAATTTCATGCATATTCCTTCCTGACTTGTTCTAGGTCATGTTGGGGCTCCCTTGGCCTGTAATGAAGTGAAGCTTGAAGACGTAGTAGACATGAACTACTTCTCAGTGGATGGGGAAGGAGAGGTATATATGGCATCCTGGTAGGATAGAACTGTGGCGTTAGAGGCAGAAAGACTTGGGTTTCAGGCTATGTGACTTTGGGTATTTCTTTTAAACTACTCCAAGGCTTAATTCTTTTATCAATAAAGTAGAGATATCTGTCCTACCCTTTTCATGGGGGTTGTTAGGATCGAATGAGTAAATGTGCATAAATGCTTTATAAGTGGTTCTGATGATGCCAAGAAGGCGTCCATGAATACTATTTAGGTGGGCAGACTAAAGTGGAAGATAGAGGGTTATGATCTTTTAATGATTTTTTTTTAACCTGGTATGTGCATTTGTTATAGATTTGCATCAGAGGCACCAATGTGTTCAAAGGCTATCTGAAGGACCCTGAGAAAACAGCGGAAGCACTTGACAAGGATGGTTGGCTTCACACAGGAGACATAGGCCGTTGGTTACCAGTGAGTTTCTTTCCTCACTTCTGGTAGAGCTATCTCCTCGCCCACTTGAATCTACTTGAGTTTGAATATCTTATTTTATTATTTAAGGAAGACAAAAGATATAAAATGGTAGTTGACTTAGCTCATTTGGTGCTAGTGTGGAAGCCATCAGGATCCTGCTCATTACATTCAGCTGTTTTTTTTTTTTAACTGTGTATTGGCTCCAAGGCAGAAGAGTGGTAAGGGTAGGCAATGGGGGTCAAGTGACTTGCCCAGGGTCACACAGCTGGGAAGTGTCTGAGGTCAGATTTGAACCTAGGACCTCTTGTCTCTAGGCCTGGCTCTCAATCCACTGAGCTACCCAGCTGCCCCCACATCCAGCTTTTTTAAGAGGTAGGGAAACTGTGATAGAATGGAAAAAAGGCTGGGCCTACGAGTTGGACCTGGGCTTGGCTAAGTATTGCCATGTCTGGCCACTACTTAGCAAAGATACTTTATCATAGGGCCTCAGTAATCTATATTATATACTACTGTAAGATGAGGGAATATCTCTCCTACAAATAATAAATGAGTCCTACAGGATTGAAATTACAGTTATTACACAGACTACTTATACAAATTAGCCCACTCACATTGCCCAAAATACTTTTTTTGTATATTTTGCTATACTCCATAAAGTAAAATCTAATTGCCAGTCTAGAATCTGTTTATTTTTTCTTTCTAATCTTTCCCTATCTAGAAATATAAATCCAAAATTTATAAGAGTTAAACTATGCTAATAATTCTCAGATCCCTGTATATTTATTTAAACTGAGCAAGTTTCTTCTTTATCAGCTTTGTAAATGGTAAGAAATTATTATTACTATTATTATTATTATTATTAAACACAAATGGGTTACTTCATTGTCTAGATAGGGGCATAAGCCTTTATGAAAAGTGATAAATATGCGCAGGTTTCCATATCACAACTTTCCCTATTGTAGTTTCAACATATTGTTGGTTGGCATAAGAAATTAAATGAGAATTTTTTGTAGGTAATGTAAATACCCCATAAAAGAAAAAGAAAAAATTCAGACTTCATTAGTATGAGGGCGAAAAAATTTTACTCAGATTTTCCAGATATGAGAGGTGTTGCATCCCTAAACTTCATGATGTAAAAGGGATACTTGTACTATCTAATCTCAAAATTCAGAACTCCTGAGCACTAGTCAACTTGGCTAATTAGTTTTGGCTATCCAGACATATTTTTACTGCAACAAGTACATTTTGTTGACTTTTCCAAAGTCACACAAAGGTGTTGCCCTATCAACTAGAGATAATTGAAGGGAAAGACCTGGATAAAGAATCTTAAAAAAAAAAAATTTTTTTTTTGTAACTCATAGTCCTTTCATATTTCTAAGGGATCTGGACATGGCAAACCATGGCAAACACTGACATAAAAAGTTTAAAAAAAACCCAAACTCTGTTTTTATTAGTCTTGATATTGACCTTTTTGGCAAAGAGAAACTAAACAGATTCTTAGGGTCACCGATTTAAAGCTAGAAGATTTAAAGCTAGAAGAGACTTTGGAGGTCCCTGAGTCTCCATCCTACTTGCACAGTCATGGAGCTAGGAAGTAACTGAGCAAGAATTTGAACTTGGATCTTCTGACTTCAAGTTTAACATGCTATTCACTATTACCATCTCTCTATCCTTGTATAGTAGGAGCTTTACTACTCTTCTCTACTCCCATTCTTCCTAATCTAAAGAGGGATATAGAGAAAATGAGGAGCTGGGGTATAATTGTGCATTGGACTTTGGAGTTTGAAGATATGGATTTGAACCTGGCCTTAAAGGTTTAACCAAAAAAAAAAGCCCTAGAGCTTTGTAACCTTGAGTGGCAGGTTACTTATTCAGTAACCATCTACCTCAAAGGGTTGTTGTGAGGAAAGCATTCCATGAAATCTTAAGGTGCTATATAAATGTAATCAAATTTTATTTTTGTTGGATAGCAGAAATATGAAACAGGACTGACTGGAGAAAGGTGGATGTCTTAGACTGGGCCAAAGAATACTAATAACTGTTGTTATCCCATACAGAATGGAACCCTAAAGATCATTGATCGGAAGAAGAACATCTTTAAGCTAGCCCAAGGAGAATACATTGCTCCAGAGAAGATAGAAAATGTGTATCTCAGGAGTGGTCCAGTATCTCAAGTGTTTGTACATGGAGAGAGTTTACGGGTAATTTGATTAACAAAGCAGTTTTGGGGAGAATTGAGGAATTAAGACTTTGTATTTCTAGCAATGGAAAAACCTTTATGTTAATTCCTATTGATTATAAGGATATTATGAAGGCAGCTAGATGGCTTAGTGGATAGAGAGCCAAGCCTAGAGATGGTTGGCCTAAGGTTCAGACACTTCTTAGCCATGTGAGCTTGGGCAAGTTACTTAACCCCAATTGCCTAAGTCTTTACCAATCTTCATATTGATTACACGACAGAAGGTAAGGGGTCTAAAAAAAGAAAAGGTTTTGATATGTATAATGTATCAAATTGCTTGCCGTCTCTTGGAAAGGGGAAGGGAAGTTGGAAGAAGAGAATTTAGAACTCAAAATTTTATTTAAATGTAAAAAATGTTTTTCCATGTAACTGGAAAAAATATTTTAAAAAGAAAAGAAGGCTATAAGATCAGAACTTGGGAATGGCTACGCCACATATTTTTACTGGCAAACCTGTGTCCTTATAGATCAGTGGTTCCCAAACTTTTTTGGCCTACCTCCCCCTTTCCAGAAAAAAATATTACTTAGCGCCCCCTGGAAATTATGAAACTATTTATTGAACTCAGAATAGAATATAATACAAAAAAAAGTGTGGCCATCACCACTCTCCTGGATCGCTGCAGCACCCACCAGGGGGTGGTAGTGCCCACTTTGGGAATCACTGTTATAGATTAAAGACCTAGAAAAGAGAAAGAACAATTGATATGATAATGAATTTGGAGCTCAAGAGACCTTTGAAGTCATTTAGTCTAACCCCTTATGTGACAGCTGAGAGAATACAAGGCTCAGAGAAGTTAAACATGGTAGTAAGTACAAGAGCCAGTATTTGCCTCCAACTTAACACTCTCTGTTGAACCACATTGCCACCTCCAAAATTTACAGAAACTTTTAAAGCAACCACTGAAGACCGGCATGAAGATCAGAAATGAAAAGAGCATTTCTGAAATGAGACTTAAGTCAATCACAGTCAGGACAAAGGCTCTATGGAAAAGAAAAGACATCTTTACTGGGTCTGAATAGATGAAGGGAAAAAATGTGGTCAAAATATCTATTTTTGAATTGGTTCATAAATAGGTATTTTTGACAGCAATGCCCAAGAGAAAAAACAACTTCCCTTTCCTGGGCTCCCACCCCAACCTCTACTCTCACCCCTCTTAACTGTGTGTGTGTGGGGGGGGGGTAACAATTTCTGGGTCACTTTGAAATACTAAGTATCTTCTTTCTTTCCAGTCATCCTTAGTTGGTGTGGTTATTCCTGATCCAGATGTAATTCCTAAATTTACAGCAAAATTTGGGGTCCAAGGTTCCCTTCAGGATCTCTGCCTAAATAAGGTAAGTTTCAAGAGTATCTTTCACTTATGTTTGGGACTGTTTAAATAAAACAAGACATCCGAGTGAATGAATTTCCTCAGTCCCACTTGGATTAGAATGCAGATTCTATCCTCATAATCCTAGGGCATTAGATTTAGGGAAAGTTAAACCAGCAAACTTTTATTAGTCTTTTGGTTAATAAGTAAATCAAAAAGACTTTATTAAGCACTTATTTTTTGTTCAGTGTTGGAGAAAGACAAAAGTGAAAACAGTTCCCTACCCTCAAGGAAAGTGTATTCTAATGGGACAAACAATATGTATATATAGAAGTATATGCACAACAGAAAAAACAAATCCCCTCCTCTTCCCCTGCCCCCCTTCTTAGAGCCACACTTAAAGTCCTTGTTTGGTATTCTTAGGATATAAAGAACGCCATTTTGGAAGACATGCTGAAAATTGGCAGAGAGAGTGGCCTCAAGTCTTTTGAACAAGTAAGTATGACTTCCCAATTCTTTCAAGTCCTAATGGGAAATGGGTAGCCTCTAGCCATGTACGGAATATTTATAATAATATATAATAATGTAACATCATTATAATAACATGCAATATATAATAATTTATAATAATAATACAAAACTATTCTTTCTGTGCTACCTTAATTGTTATGTTTGGCTACATCCCCATAACTGCCAAAACATATATATAATATGTATATATACACATATATTATTGAATTATATTTTAATAGCAATAACTAATGATAAAATTAAGATAGCGGGCATTCTTATATCCGAAATACCATAGTGATAGTTGGCTTCTATAAATAATAAAGAAAAATGAAAATATAGCAAAGCCTATTTTACTGATAGTGAAGTTTTAACCAAACTGAATTTCATGTAATAAGTCTAGAATTTGAAGGTAAGTAAAAGAATTATGTATGCTGCTATTGTGGGTATATTTAATAACTTCATAGGCATGCCTTTAAGTACATGTGTAGTGGTTAAAAGGCTTGATAACTTTCTGGGAGTTGAGTATACAACTAAACTGTAAGTTTGTTACAGGGGATAGAAAAGAAGATAGTATAACAGGAACCTAAAAACCTGCTTTTGTCAGAGCTATGCATGTAGTGGTTACTCACTAAATTTGTGACCAGAAAAAGGCCTGTCTACTCTTCTTAAACTGGTTCTCAAATCCTTCTGTCCCACCCTGTCTCCACTCCCAGTTTCTCTTCTTTCATTATCTTCAGTTGAGGGAGATATTCCAGGGACAGAACTTTTACCAAAGTTTTTGGTACAAAAGGTTCCAAGTTCGGGTCAATGTTAGTAAATTGGCTTCTAATTGGTTCCCCCCCCCCCCTTCTTCCCTCTCCCTAGGTCAAAGACATCTACATTCACCCAGAAGCATTCTCCATTGAAAATGGACTCTTGACACCTACACTGAAGGCAAAGCGGGCAGACATTGCCAAATACTTTCGGAGCCAAATTGATAAGCTATATGAAACTATCGAGGGATAGCTTTAGGTACTTCTGGCAAAAAGGGACACTGAGGCAATCTGACTACTCAGTAACTGTGCTGTCTTCTGTGGGGTGGATCAAAAACTTTAGATGCTTTTTTGGGTGACTTCACCCATCCAGCAACTAAAATCCAATGATATTTTCAGTGAAGAAGAGATTCTCATCTGGAATTTTGCCCTTTCTTCAAATTATGCTGCAATTGTGGGTATATTTAATAACTTCAAAGGCATGCCCTTAAGGGCTGAGTCCCACTTGCAAATTCAGTACAGGCTTTTTGGTCATTGACCATGTGACAGGGAGAAAAGCCCATTGATATGACATCATTATATCCTCTTCTTGTTCCTGAAGGTAATTCTAAATGAATAGAAACTAACAATTGGGTGGAAATTTAGCTGCCTGGTCACTAAACCCAATGAAGTCAAATGTTTAAAAATAACAGTAACCATAGACTTCTCTGGGATATTGTTATCAAAATAGTAGATTTTAATTTCTAATTGGCTGGGCATCAAAAAAGGAACACTTTTCTACCCCTGTTTTTCAGGTCAGGTTTCTGGTCAAATCAGAGGCCACAGTTGTGTCTGATGTTTAAAGAGCTGAGAGCACCAGCATTCTCCAATAAATGCCTGGCCCTTGAAATATTGATTCTCATTGGGACACTCACTTCAAAACATTGTCCTCCATGTTGCTCTTTACTGCAGTAGCCTGTGACTACATCTCTTTGCAGTGTGTTGCTGACCTGGAAGCCATAAAGGAAAAGTATTTTTGCAGTAAATCAAGCAAGTAAAAACCAGTTGAACTAGGAATGAAGAGCCACTGGCAAGTGAGATGCTACCACAAGTGGAGACCTAGAAGAAATGTCTTTCATAAAGGAAATAGCTGATAATAGACTATTTAAGATGATACTTTATGCATCTCAGCTACCACCTGACTCACCAACAGCCAGATTACACATGTTAATTCTTGTAAACATGAATCTTACAATAAAATGTTTTAAGTTTTTAATGTTTGAAGACTTTTCTCTTCAATCTGGTAAACTAACTTAACGTGAGCTAGCTACCTCCTCTCTTGTACCAAGGAATAAGTTTCATTTAGTAGGACAGAGTAGATGTAAAAATAGATCATCTAGTTCAGCTATTTTTATAGAAAAGGAAATTGAGACCCAGAGAGATGAAATAACTTGAGTCATAAAATGATTTGAACCCAGGTTCTCTGATCTCTAATGAAAAGCTTAGAAACTACCTGAATTTAGATGTTTCTCAGGCTGAGCCACTTCTGATAAGCCGTTATGATTGATCTTATTCCATACAATCTAAGAGATAAGAGTTCTGGGGCACAGTAATAATATAGAAGAACTATCTCAAGTTACTTTCCATCCTTGTGGCATCAGACCTTTCCACCAGAAATGTGAACTGCTCACCTAAATGTTCCTGCATTTCTTTCCTAATAAGTCTACATATCAGCTCAAGGTGAACACATCATGAACACATAATAGTGTTCCCTTTGGAAACCTAAGTAACACAGAAGCAGATCCATCCTTGCCTACTAAAGTCTCCTTGCATCATTTCTCCACAAAACATAAAATAGCCTGATGGGCAATATATTCTTGTGAAATTTCACAGCGACTCCCCATTCCCAAAACAAATCTCTTTTTCTGTCTCCCTTTTTTCTTGTCCTTTCGATCTAGTTCGAAAACTTTTTAGAAAACAGGATTTTTCATTTCCCCCCTTTTTGATCTCCTTCTTATATTAATCTATTTATTGCTCATTTTAAGGTGATAAATGAGAATTAAGTTTAGTTATTATCACTTACTTGGCCATCCTGCCAGATTGTGTGATATCCATTTTTTTTTAAATTTAAAATTTTTACCCATGGTTTTTCCATGATTTTCCATGCTTGCCATGATTCATATTTTCTCCCTCCCCTCATATATTTCCCCTCCTAAAGTTGCCAAGCAATTCCACTGGCTTATAGATACACACACACACACACACACACACACATGCATGTGTATATTATCACTTGAATCCATTTCCATATTATTCATTTTTGTAAGAGTAATCCTTTAAAACCAAAACCCCAAATCACTTTTCTATATAAACAAGTGATAAATCACATGTTTTCTTCTGGAATTTTACTCCCACAGTTCTTTCTCTAGATGTGGATAGCATTCTTATAAGTCCCACAGAATTGTCCAGAATCATTGCATTGCTATTAGTAGCAAAGTCAATTAAATTTGATTGTCCTACATTACAGTTTCTGTGTTTGATGTTCTCTCAGTTCTGCTTATTTCACTGCGCATCCATTCATATAGGTCTTTCCAGTTCTTATGGAAATACATCAATTTATATGATATCCAATTCTAAGATGAAATGGTCACCTCTCATCATTTTCATTTCCTCCTTGTCAGTCAGAACCAGGTTTTTGTTGCTATCTCCCTGTCTGAGAAACTAAAATTCTCACTGAGAAAAGTGGAGAATTTGCCCTTTAAGAAGTGTGCTAGTATCTCTAAATAATGGAATTCTCCATCACTACTATTCATTTCAACAAGAGAAAGCATATCAATAAGTATTTAAGTGCCTTCTATATGCTAGGCACTGAGCACAGATAAGGAAACATAAAGCACATATAAAATAATAAAAATATTCATGAGAGAGAAAACATTAACAAAAGGGCAATCAAGAAATACCTTCGGTAGGAGGGAATCTGAGGCCTGGTAGACTGCCACAGAAACAGGTGATGGAACATCATGTGTAGGAAACAGCTAGATAGCTACAAGGGTCTACTATAGAGCAGAAAGGTGGTAGGAGCTAGAATCTTGGTGTATTTTAAAAGCCAGTTTTAATCTGTATTTTCTTTTAGAGATAAAAAGCAAGTCATTAAAGATTTCTGAGTAGTTAAATGACATGTTTGTGTAGATGTTATAGATGGGAGTTCTGTCACCCAGGAAAGAGGTGCAATGCAATGATCCTGGACAACCTTGAGGGACTTAAGAGAATGATTTCACTTCCTTCGGAGTTATCTCTGCCCAGGTTAACCCTCTCCTCTTTCCCTTTGATTCTACCCTTTCACTTTCTCTGCAAGTTTTCTCTTTTAATTCTTATACATTTTTAGTGATCCCTTCTACAATGGCTCACCCCTTCCACCTACAATAATAATAGCCAAAGTCTATCTTTGGGTTAGTAAAGTCCTTTTTTAAAAAAAAAACCCTATTGGTTTCAAGGTAGAAGAGTGGTAAGGGGGTAGGCAATGGGGATTAAGTGACTTGCCCAGGGTCACACAGCTAGAAGGTATCAGAGGTCAGATTTGAACCCAGAACCTCTCATCTCTGGGCCTGGTTTCTATCCACTGAGCCACCTAGCAGTCCTAAAGCACCAACCTTTCTCATGAGATACTCAAAACTGTAGTTAACCTCATTATAGTGTCTCTCTATTCTTACTTTTCTAACCTTCTACCTAGTGGATCATCCCATCTCAATTCTATCAAACTTCTATAAAGAGAAATCTACATTACTGAATAGGCCTCATCAATATATGACCATGCCCTTTTTCAAGGTTACTACTGACCACTGCCAAAGCCAAATGCTTTTTCTAAGTACTTATCTATATTGAGGGAAAAAACAGAGGGAGTAGAAATGCAGAAGAAAAGCATATGATTTATCGCCTGTTTATATGGGTTTATTATTTGGGGTTTTGATTTTATTACAAAAAAATAGGTATCAAGTGATAACACATATACACATGTATAACCCAGTGTAGTTGCTTGCCAGCTCCAGGATGGAGGAGGAAAGAGGGGAGGGAGACAACATGAATCGTGTAACCATGGAAAAATATTTATGAATAAATAAAAATATAATTGGGAAATATTTAATAAAATAAAAATATAATAAAATATTTTAAAAAGTTTGTTCCTGAAGATCTTTGTATACTTGTAATATCTAATTTTTATTGCGTTAGAGTTTTCTAGGCCCCAAGTCTCAATATGAATTAAGGCAAGTGCTTTGTAATCCATATCCTATTACCATTGCTAAAAAGAGGAAATGAAAAAATACAATTCACTGTGAGCTCCACAGAATATAGAGAACACTCATTGGTCTTTATTTGTGATTGACAAAATCTGCATTATTAAAAGACATAGGTAACAAAATTGAGCTTTGTATTTAACCCGACAAAATATGTTCTACAGTTTCTAGAATACTACTTCATAAGAAACAGCAACTGAGGAAGGAGCAAAAGCAATAAATATCACATGCAGATTTTTCCTGGGAGGGAAGAACTACATTTGTAGGTGAGGTCCGTAGTGTGCAACTCAATTTAAAAAATTAAATTCTATAGAAAATGCAATAATGCTTACTTGGGTGAAGTGTTCCTCCTTTTTGGGGAGGAGTGAAGAGAGCAGGAAGGAATTCAAAGGCATATATAGAATGGCTTCTCAGTTACAAAATGGTAATAAAAATATTTAAATCATGGCACTAGGGCACCTTTGAGGAAAAGAACACTTTATCCAGAGTAGGCCCATTGCATAATTCTGTAGTAGTATATACAATTTTCAAGTAATAGTGTGGTCATAAAGGTGAATCATTTCTAAAGCAGTAGCTATCTGTTTTTCTTTTCTCCCTCAGATGCTTGGTCAGTTTCAGCATCGCAGTGAAACTTTTCCACACATTTCCTAGGGAACCATCCTCGTATTCGGGATCCATCTAAAGAGAAAATAAATTTCTGTGAGAATAAAGGAAAGTACCAAACAATTTGGTGTCAATACCCTGAATTCAATCTGCAAATGAGCAAGTGAAGTCTTATTATTCCCCAAAGCTCCCTCCCTTTTCAGTCTTATAATACAAACCAAAAAAGACACTCTTAAGTTGTGTCTTAGAATAAATACTAAGTATCATTTCCAAGGCAGAGGAGCAGTTAGGGCTAAACAACTAGGATTAAGTGACTTTCTCAGTCACACAGCAAGAGAGTGTCTCAGGTCACATTTGAACCCAGGACTTCCTATCTCTAGGCCTGGTTCTCTATCCATTAAACTACCTAACCACTTCCCTTTTCAGATTTTTTGAATGAACTTCATTTTTTTTTCTATACCAGTTGTTCCTTATGAGTACAATTCAAGAATTAAAGGTTCATAGATTGAGAATTTTCAAGAGTCTTTAAAAATAACTTACTCTAAACTCTTTATTCTGTAGATAGAAAACTTAAGGGTAAAGATATTGAGTGATATGTCTAAAGTAACAAATGTCTGAGCATGGAGTCAAATCCAAGTTGAATGATTATTTACCAGATTGTCACTATGATTTGTAAACATTCTGGGCTTTGACTACTTTAAAGATGCCCTCCTTCCCTTCATACGAATGAATAAAGGTAATATAGATTACCTGCTATATCCCAAATTCAATCAACCAGAAAGGGAAAATGGTCTGTTTTTGTTGGTTCATGAGAACAAATATGGAATAAGAGAGAGCTGGTCTTATAAAACATGTGTTTTGAATCTCAATTCTGCTGTGCAATTATGAGCAAACTGCCAAATATTTAAGCATCAGATTGCACATTGGTAAAATATGGATAATATTGTTTGTAATGCCAACCTTCAAAAGATTACTTAAGGGTCAAGTACAAACAAACACAAAGTGCTTTGTAAACCTTAAAGTACTATGTAAACATATTATTTTTAGAAACAATTTAAAGATCATATTGATGTGTATAATATGACATTTCATTCATATATACAAATATCTTATTTTAGCATAGGGTATGTCCATTTTAACTTCAAACAGATTTCAAATATATTTAAAAAGCTCATTCTTTTGAAAATCCCTTTGTAAAAAAAAAGCAAATCACTTTGTAACTTTTTTCTTCTTAAAATAAATATGGACTTTAATACCAATTTTGCTTAAAGTAGGCCTGTATTCAATGAATGAGTGGGTTTTCATTTTAAAAAGCTCACATCCTCAATGTTTGATGGCAAAAGGTATAATAATAAAAATTTGGTTAATACAATTTGCATACAAATTGTTGACATTTCATTTGTTAATGAAATAACTTTGCATTAATTGTAAGAACTTCACTAAACTATTTAATTTGTGTAGTTAATTTTAATAAACATACACAAAGAGGATTGATAATCAAAAAAACTATTAAATACAGATGTCTAAAGAGAATAAAAGATAATTCCTTTTACAAAAGGGAGTAACAGCTTAGATGCCTTGTTTATTATGTTTCTATGCAGAACTTAGAATTCTAGACTGCATATTAACAAGTTAAACAACTTATTCAATTTCCATACCTTCTGTAGCCAAGTGGTCAAGAATTTTGTCTCCATACATCCAGTGCCTGAAATATTTAAAAGATTGAAATACTTTTTAGATTAACGCCAATTTTGTCATTAGAAAAGGAAATCAGAAGTACAAGTTGCTTACCTTAAACCTCTGGTAACTAAAATCAGTTCCCCTTTCTTTAGGCTAATTCGAGGTTCTTCAGTACATGGGGTTGTGAAGAAAGTTTTGATACCTTTGTTGAGAGGGCAGCAAGCACCACTGTAAGCATCTATTACTTTATAGCGGACCTGCCATTGAAGATCAAAATGACTATGATGTATAAACAAAAGACATCAACATAGTCTTTTAAAAAAAAAACTTTACATGCTGTCTTAGAATCAATACTGTGTATTGGTTCCAAAGCAGAAGACTGGTAAGGCCCAGGCAGTGGGAGTTAAGTGACTTGCCTAGGGTTACACAGCTAAGAAGTGTCTGAGGCTCAAATTTGAACCCAGGTATCTCCTGTCTCTAGGCCTGGCTCTCAATCTCCTGAGCCACCTAGCTGACCACCATCAATATATCCTTTAAAAAAAAATACTTACACTTCTGACTCTCTTGTCTGCTTTCTGTTTCAGTTGTTCGATCTGTTTGAAAAATAAAGAAGAAATAAGCTAATTCTTTAATGATTCTTCTATGCTCAAAAAGGGGCAATTGGTCCTTTTAGCAAGAATCAAGTATCTCTTTGTAGTATGACAGATAGAAGACATATTGCTTACTCTAATTAAATAAAGCCATGTACGGATATGACATTGATTTAATAGAGTAAATCAAAACAAGTGCAAAATATATTAACATTATCTATCCCTATCAATAAGCCAGAATGCTAGAGGATAGATGATAATACAATTAGTTGGATTTAGAATTGGATGAATGACCAAAGAGAGAGTTGTCTTTAATGAATCATTAATGAGTTGATGTCAAATTAGAGGGAAATATCTTAATGGCATGTATTATGGAGGTTTCCTTTACCTGTCCTGTTGAACACCGTAAGCAATGAGATGGATGAAAGAATAGGGGGGCATGCTTATCATATTGGCAGATGATATGAAGCTGGGAGGAATAGCTAACGTATGATGAAAAAGAAACAGGATTCAAAAATACTGAAATTAGGGCAATGAATTGAATCAAATAAAATGAAAATTTTAATAAGAATTTTAAAGTTCATGTAAGTATAGATTTAAAGCTGGAAGGGATCTTGGTTGGACATCAAATCCTTATCACTTTATTTTACAGTTGAGGCAACTGAGATACAGAAAGGTTAAGTAGTCTGGCCAGTGTCACACAGCCAATAAGTAAATAGGGCATGGTTTATACTTAGGTCTTCCTTCCTCTAAATCCATTGTACTACTACCATAAGCTATATTTTGGTTAAAAAACAAACAAAGAAAGAGGTTACAACAATAGGGATGGAAGGCATAAATAGACAGCAGTTCTTATGAAAAAGATGCAAGGGTTTTAGGAAATGTCAATCTCAATATAAGTCAACAGTTTGCCACGACAGCCAAAAAAGTGAATGTACTATGTATGTACTTGGCTGTATGGAGAAATTTAGTGTGCAAATCAGAGGATGTTATAGCTCTGTTCTACCTTTCCCTGGTCAGTTCCGAAATATTCAGCAGTAATAATGTGTTCCATTTAGGGAACTGTTGTTTAGAAAAGTCAGATAAACTGGAAAGTAGTTAGAAAAGGACAAAAAGAACACTAACAATATGCAACATGAAAAGAGGTTAAAGAAATAAGCTATTTTCTTTAAGTTAAAAATTTGAATCTTATTTTTTAGAAAAAAATTTTCCATGGTTACATGATTCATGTTCTTACTTTCCCCTTTACCCTGCCCAACTACCCCCCCCTCCTGAACCCGACGCACATTTCTCCTGGTTTCTTCATGTGTCATCAATCAATACCTATTTCCATATTATTGATATGGACCACTAGGGTGGTCATTTAGAGTCTACATCCCAAATCATGTCCGCATCAACCCATGTGTTCAAGCAGTTATTTTTCTACTGTGTTCCCATTCCTGTAGTTTTTCCTCTGAATGTGGGTAGCATTCTTTTCCATAAATCCCTCAGAATTGTCCTAGATCATTGCATTGCTGCTAGAAGAGAAGTCCATTACATTAGATTTTACCACAGTGTATCAGTCTCTGGGTACAATGTTCTCCTGGCTCTGCTCCTTTCACTCTGCATCAATTCCTGGAAGTCATTCCAGTTCACATGGAATTCCTCCAGTTTATTTTTCCTTTTAGCACAAAAGTATTCAATCACCAACAGATACCACACTTTGTTCAGTCATTCCCCAAATGAAGGGTATCCCCTCATTTTCCAGTTTTTTTGCCACCACAAAGAGCACGGCTATAAATATTTTTGTACAAGTCTTTTCCCCTATGATCTCTTTGGGGTATAAAACCAGCAATGGTATGGCTGGATCAAAGGGCAGGCAATCTATTTTAGCGCTCTTTGGACATAGTTCCAAATTGTCATCCAGAATGGTTTGATCGTTTCACAACTCCATCAGCAATGCATTAATGTCCCAATTTTGCCATATCCCCTCCAACATTCATTACTCTCCCCTGCTGTTATTTTAGCCAATCTGCTAGGTGTGAGGTGGTATCTCAGAGTTGTTTTACTTTGCATTTCTCTAATTATTAGAGATTTAGAACTTGTTCTCATGTGCCTATTGATAGTTTTGATTTCTTTATCTGAAAATTGCCTATTCATGTCCCTTGTCCATTTATCAATTGGGGAATGGCTTGATTTTTTGTACAATTGATTTAGCTCCTTGTATATTTGAGTAATTAGACCTCTGTCAGAGTTTTTTGTTATAAAGATTTTTTCCCAGTTTGTTGTTTCCCTTCTGATTTTGGTTGCATTGTTTTTGTTTGTACAAACCCTTTTTAATTTAATGTAATCAAAATGATTTATTTTACATTTTGTAATTTTTCCTAACTCTTGCTTGGTTTTAAAATCTTTCCCAGGTATCTGACAAGTATACTATTCTGTGTTCACCTAATTTACTTATAGTTTCCTTCTTTATATTCAAGTCATTCACCCATTCTGAATTTATCTTGGTATAGGGTGTGAGATGTTGATGTAAACCTAATCCGTCCCATATTGTTTTCCAATTTTCCTAACAGTTTCTGTTAAATTGTGGATTTTTGTCCCCAAAGTTGGGCTCTTTGGGTTTATCACAGACTGTCTTCCTGAAATCACTTACCCCAAGTCTATTCCATTGATCCTCCCCTCTGTCTCTTAACCAGTACCATAGTGTTTTGATGACCACTGCTTTATAGTACAGTTTAATATCTGGTACTGCTAGGCCACCTTCTTTAACTTTTTTTTTTTTATTATTTCCATTGATATCCTTGATCTTTTGTTCTTCCAAATGAACTTTATTATAGTTTTTTCTAATTCAATAAAATAGTTCCTTGGCAGTTTGATAGGTATGGCACTAAATAAGTAAATTAATTTGGGTAGAATGGTCATTTTTATTATGTTAACTCATCCTACCCATGAGCACTCAATGTTTTTCCAATTGTTTAATTCTAGTTTTAATTGTTTGGAAAGTGTTTTGTACTTGTGTTCGTATAATTTCTATGTTTGTTTCGGTAAATAGATTCCTAAATATTTTATATTGTCTAGGGTGATTTTAAATGGTATTTCTCTTTCTAACTCTTGCTGCTGAGATGTGTTGGAAATATATAAAAATGTTGATGATTTATGTGGGTTTATTTTGTATCCTGCAACTTTGCTAAAGTTGTTGATTATTCCAATAGCTTTTTAGTTGATTCTCTAGGAATTTTGAAATAGACCATCATAACATCTGCAAAGAGTGATAGCTTGGTCTCTTCACTGCCTATTTTAATACCTTCAATTTCTTTTTCTTCTCTAATTGCTATTGCTAGTGTTTATAGTACAATGTTAAATAAAAGAGGTGATAATGGGCGTCCTTGTTTCACTCCTAATCTTTTTGGTAAGGCTTCTAATTTATCCCCATTGCATGTGATGCTTGTTGATGGTTTTAGATATATACTTTTTATTATTTTTAAGAAATGTCCTTCTATTCCTATATTTTCTAGTGTTTTCAATAGGAATGGGTGTTGTATTTTGTCAAAGGCTTTTTCAGCATCTATTGAGATAATCATGTGATTTTTGTTTGTTAGCTTGTTGATAAGGTCAATTATGTGGATGGTTTTCCTAATGTTGAACTATCCTTGTATTCCTGGTATAAATCCCACCTGATCATGATGGATAACACTCATGATCACTTGCTGGAGTCTTTTTGCTAGTATTCTATTTAAGATTTTTGCATCTATGTTCACTAGGGAGATAGGTTTATAGTTTTCTTTCTCTGTTTTTGGAATGCCTGGCTTGGAATCAGTACCATATTAATGTCATAAAAGGAATTTGGTAGAACTCCTTCTTTGCTTATTATGTCAAATAATTAATATAGTATTGGGATTATTTGTTCTTTGAATGTTTTTGATAGAATTCATTTGTGACTCCATCAGACCCTGACGATTTTTTCTTAGGGGGTTCTTTGATGGCTTGTTCAATTTCTTTTTCTGATATTGGATTACTTAAGTATTCTATTTCTTCTGTTGTTAATCTAGACAATTTATATTTTTCTAAATATTCATCCATATCACCTAGATTGCTATATTTATTGTCATATTATTGGGCAAAGGTTTTTAATAATTGCCTTAATTTCCTCTTCATTAGAGGTGAAGTCTCCCTTTTCACCTTTGATACTGTTAATTTCATTTTCTTCTTTCCTTTTTTTATTAGATTGACCAGTACTTTGTCTATTTTATCTGGTTTTTTTTTCAAAATACCAGCTTCTAGTCTTATTTATTAATTCAATAATTCTTTTACTTTCAATTTTATTGATTTCTCCTTTGATTTTTAGTACTTCTAATTTGGTTTTCATCTGGGGATTTTTAATTTGTTCATTTTCTAGTTTTTTAAGTTGCATGCCCAATTCATTGACCTCTGCCCTCCCTAATTTGTTAGTATATGCATTCAATGATATAAATTTCCCCCTTAGTACTGCTTTGACTGCATCCCATAGATTTTGGTAAGAAGTCTCATAATTCTCATTGTCTTCGATGAAATTATTGTTTCTATAATTTGTTATTTAACTAATTTATTTTGGAGAATCATATTATTTAATTTCCAATTAGTTTTTGGTTTGCCTTTCCAGGTATCCTTGCTAATAACTATTTTTATTGCATTATGATCTGCATTTATTATTTGTTTTTTTGTATTTGTTTGCTATGTTTCTATGCCCTGGTACATAGTCAATGTTTGTGAATGTTCCATGTGTTGCTGAAAAGAAGGTGTATTCCTTTTTGTCCCTATTTATTTTTCTCCATATATCTATTACCTCTACTTTTTCTAGGATTTCATTCACCTCTCTTATGTCTTTCTTATTTATTTTTTGGTTTGATTTATCTCAATCTGATAGGGGAAGGTTTAGGTCTCCTATTAGTATAGTTTTATTATCTATTTCCTCCTTGAGCTCTGCCAGTTTCTCCTTTAGAAATTTAGATGCTATAACACTTGGTGCATTCATGTTAAGTACTGATATTTCTTCATTATTTATAATGTTTTTTATCAGGATGTAATTGCCTTCCCTCTTTTAAAAAAAATTTTTTTTTTTAATTTTAAACCCTTAACTTCTGTGTATTGACTCCTAGTTAGAAGAGTGGTAAGGGTAGGCAATGGGGGTCAAGTGACTTGCCCAGGGTCACACAGCCCAGAAGTGTCTGAGGCCAGATTTGAACCTACAAAAGTCCTACAAAAGTCTGTTGGAGTCAACCCTATGAATACCCATCAGGCACAACACATGTGGCTGTCTGGAGCAGAACTTGGGAGGTAGGAGGTCGAGGGAGGGTAGGCCTGTACCTGCAACCCAACTTGCCTTACTGAGAGAGCTAAAGAGCAATCACCATCATTGTCAATAGAGCTGAGAGAGAACACTGATACTATCATCAAGATCATCAATAGCCTTCCCTAATCTTTGGCTTAGCTCCAGCCAAGTCAGGACAGAGTTAGTGTGAGGGTGAAGAACCTCCAGTCTCTACCTGATCTAGCAATCTCAAATAATTTGATCATTAGCTTAGAACATTAGCAGTAAGTTCCCAAAATCCTCCATCCTTATCCTTGTTCCTAACCCCATCTAACTAATCTTAAATAAAGTGTTTTGTTATCAAGTACCTTTCCTGAGTGGTCAATATATCTTAGCCCTTGGGAAGGGGGAGTCAATCACGCAGTCAGATCTTCACCATTATTCAAACAGCACACCAATAGCCCTCATCGATAACTATTCCAACCCCAGGCTGAGGAACTAGAGAGGTTAACTACACATATAACTTCTCAGTGGTCCCCTGTCTGGGCAACTGTTATAAGGGATAGCTGACAGGCTCAGTTTAGCAAGCCTGTCAGGAGAGGAGAGGCATAGCCTTTGCCAGCAGCACCTGCACAGAGGCCTTGGGTGAGAGTGTGCTTTCTCTCCCACCAAATCCAATCCACCTTTCAAAAGCCTCTAGTCTCTATTATTATCCTCCATTTTTTATAACAGATGATATGTAATCAGCTGCTGATATGAGCTGATAACCTCTGAGGTCTCTTAAAATGATTAAACTCCATGGTAGCGAGATTTTATTTCTTGAATAATAATTAAGAGCTTGCTAATGTGCTTAGTATTCTAAGTACTGTTGCGAATTTAAACACTATTTCAATATACAAATTCTGTGCTTTTTCTCATCCTACTTCCTCTTTCCCTTAGTTTATATCTGTGGAAATCCTTCCCAATCTTCATGGTTCACTTCTTCCCTAATTTTCCCTAATCCTCTCCAGCCAGAAGAGATCTCTCTCTCTCTCTCTCTCTCTCTCTCTCTCTCTCTCTCTCTCTCTCTCTCTCTCTTTCTCTCTCTCT
>NC_058131.1:623577122-623692122 GCF_016433145.1 Gracilinanus agilis
AGGAAGGGCTTGAGAATTCCAAATGGAATGGGGAAGCAGGAAGTGTGGCCTCTCTCTCTGAGATGGACTCCATGGTGGTTGGGACAAGTTATAACTGATTTTGGGAGACCTCAGAGGAAGTGGAGTTTGCACCCAGATTTCCAGAGATCCTGAAGGAAGACTGACATCTACTTGTGGGAGATTTTGGTAGAGACTATTAATCCCAACCTGAGTTGCAGGTTAACTTGGGCTGGGTTAGCTCCCAGAATCTACCCACCTGAAAGAGTACAGCTAGTGGTCCTGGAGGAGCTGCAAAATCACTGGTGTGTCAGGACTCTGCTGTGAGGATACCCACTTCAGTTCTGCTATTCTCTGGGCCCTGTCTTGCTTAGGTCTCACTTGAGTGTAGATAAGTCCCTCCCCTGACCCTGTTGTTTGCCCATAGTCTGGAAGTGTAGAAACCCCTATTCCCATCCTTTACCATAGTTTCCTTAATTAAATTTGTTATAAACTCTTGTCATTTGCTTGCTAGTTTCCATAAGCCCCTTGTCTAGATGTTGCAGGGTGATAGTTAGGCCTAACTATCACTTCTGTCACCAGACATTTTCCTTAACAGTTAAACCTAGTCTCTCTAACTTCTTTGGTCCCTGCTACTGTCCATTCCTGTCTCCTACACACCCTTCTGGACCCACATATAGTATTTAAGTTATCACCCCTGATTTTCCCCATAAGAGTTTGGCACACTCAGATGGCTGATTAACAGGAGGACAGGAAGTTCTCCCTTGGACACACAGAGCCAGACTGGAAGTCAGAGGATTCTGAACATTCTGTGGGGGGTGTATAGCCATTGGCTGTGGGCTGAAAGTTCCGACCCAGTGGTGTACCACTCAGAGCTGCCTACCCTTCCCCCTGGTTCATTCATAAATTCCCTGAGTGAATCAGCTTTACAACTAAGCTTCAGGGAAGGGGTTTTTCAGGCATTTTTTTCCTGATTGTTTTTTTTTTCCTCCTGATTTTTTCTTTTATTGTTTTTTTTTTTTTAGTGTTCTTACTATGCTATATTGTTACTGTATAATTTCAGTTTTGTTTGGTAAATACTCATAATATTACTAACACATTGTCAACAAGTGAATATTAAAGTTAAAATGGAAGAGATGGTAGGGGGGCAGCTGGGTAGCTCAGTGGAGTGAGAGTCAGGCCTAGAGACAGGAGGTCCTAGGTTCAAACCCGGCCTCAGCCACTTCCCAGCTGTGTGACCCTGGGCAAGTCACTTGACCCCCATTGCCCACCCTTACCAATCTTCCACCTATGAGACAATACACCAAAGTACAAGGGTTAAAAATTTAAAAAAAAAAAAAATTATAAAAAAAAAAAAATGGAAGAGATGGTAGATAAAATAATAATGTTGGTATGGAATTTGTTGTGGGGTACGTTTTATTATTATTTTTTAAATGGTATACCAAAGTACATTAGGTTAGCCCTAAATTTTGAGAAATTAAAACCAATATGGGACATTACATTGTTAGATATGGTAGCACAAATACCATTAATTCTATTTTGTGGGTACATTGTATATAGGATGTGCTGGTTGCTCAAATACATGTTATATATGCTTAAAGTATTGGTGACTTGGTGGTACAAGGAATCTGATTTGAAGTTGATGTTACATTTGATGCACATTCAGATCGATAATATGGAAGAATACATAAAGCAAGAAAGGTTTAGGGACACTGGCTATGGACTGGCTCAGCATGCTAATAATGAAATACATAATGTTGACATATCCAAGGCAGAATTGGAACAAAAAGCATTAAATAAGGGAGACAAACCGGTTAACCTTTTTCCCCTATGAGACCTTCTGGTAGTGAGAGATGATGGGATTTTTTCATGTGAGAAAGCATACTAGATTTAGAACGGAGGATAAAGAGAATTTGAAAAGGAAAATCCCCAATTTCCATGATGATGCTGGCAAATTTGTGAAGATTTTCAGAGCATTTGTTAAGGCACATGACCCAGACTTTGAGGACTGTTGGTGGGTTTTAGGAGAATAAGTTTGTAGAAGAGACAAGGAATAATAAGTGGATGACACCATGGCCAGTAGCCTGGGAGGAAATGGTTCTCAATTGATTCAAATTTACAGAATGCTGAAACAGGCAGGAAAATCACTGATAAAGGTAATGGAGAAGAATTCAAGATGCCTTAACTCTTGGTCCAAATTTGAAAAGATTAGGCAGACTAATCAGGAGAACCCAGCGACATTTCTAGATCTCATAATAGAAACTGCTGAAATTTACTTAGGTATGAATGTCCTGGAAGATATCACCATAGAACATATTAAACACATATTTGTGAGAAATGTTGTTCCCCAGATGAGGTAGTTTTTTTTTAATGACAACTACCCAGATTGGGAACTTCTGAGCCTGGATGAACTGAAGCAAAAGGCCACTTATGTTTTTACTCAAGAGAAGGACAGAGGGAATGATGAAAAGGACACAATGACTGAGAGCCTCAGGAAACAGCTTAGAGAGGCAAATAGTAGGGCAAATGAGAAAGAAATCAGTGAGATAAAAGCAGTGGCAGCGTTAAGGGCATCTGAAAAGAAAATTAGTGCTAATAACTATAAGAATAACACTAATGTAAACACAAGATATCAAAGGGAGCAATCATGTTATGTGTGTGGCTGAGTTGGACATTTTGCCAGAGAATGTAGGTTTAGAAGATCATATGGGCAGAGGTACAATAATAATAATAATAATTATAATGGATTTAATCGGTTTAATAATAATTATAGATATAGGGGAAATAATTGAAATAATGCATTTAATTATGGAAAAGGCCAGCAAAATGTGTTCCAATGCCAAAAAGCTGCCAGGGTGTTCAAGCTCCTAATTTGGCAATGGTGCAGGATTACATAGACTGGATGGAGTACAGCCAAAATATAGCCACATTGTCCAGGGGAATGTTAATCATGGTAACCTGAATGGAGGGACAGCTTCATTATGAAGGTTTGCCTGAAATTCAGAAGTAATTAATCAAGGTAATGGGAATAAAGTGAATGTTGATGAAATTGTATTTGTTAAAGATAATGAAAATGTAATTATGGATAATGGAAATGGTGCACTTGGTGTTAATATTTATTTAATTGGTGATAATAAGAATTTAATTAATAATGGTGATGAGTTGATCAATGTTAATGTTAATTTAAATGGAATCAATGACAGTTTAATCAATGTGAATGATAATTTGAAGAGAATGATAAATTGGATGGTCTTAATGTTAAATTACCTGAGTTAACTACTGGTAATGGTGTAAGTTGTAATTTAACCAATTTTAATGGTA
Source organism: Gracilinanus agilis (assembly GCF_016433145.1). Classification (NCBI taxonomy): domain Eukaryota; kingdom Metazoa; phylum Chordata; class Mammalia; order Didelphimorphia; family Didelphidae; genus Gracilinanus; species Gracilinanus agilis. The sequence continues at coordinate 623,580,441 of NC_058131.1, forward strand.
ATTTACCCAGTGGTAGTAGTAATTTAACTAGTACTTGTAATAATTTGATTAAGATTGATGATGGTTTATATGGTGTTGATAATAATTTGATTAGTGTTATAAATAATGGTGAGAAAAAGAATAGTGTTGTAAATGGTGTTAGAAGTTCTGGTAAGTGTGGAATTAAGAAGAATAATGGAAATTGTGATTTGATTAAGGATAATTTGATTGTAAATAAGAACAATGATACCAGAATAGAGGTGAAAAGGACCAAAGGTGTAAAATCCTGGGAAAATTCTGTAATTCAAGATGATGTTACCTTGGATGGACAGGAAATAGCTGAGCTTTGTTCTGATGTTACTGTTTTAGCTCCTGTGTTGGAAACTTTCCAAACTCCTAATAGTACGGAACCATACATGTCTAACTATTGGAGATCAGATTTACGATCTTCTCATCGATAGGGGAGCGAGTAAATCAGTTTTGCAAAGTTTTCCTGAGAATTGTAGAGCTGTGGGTACGATGGATGTTGTTGGTGCTACAGGCATAACTCAGAAAGTAGCTAAATTGCAACCAAACATGGTAACCCTAGGACCCCTTTCTGTAGAACATGCATTTTTGTGTGTTCCAGAATGTCCAATGAATCTTTTGGGAAGGGATTAGCTGTGTAAATTACAGGTTACTATCCAATGTACTGAATCTGGTGATATTTCTTTACATCTCCCAGAGGAATCTTTGAAGGCCTTTCTATTGCTTTTCTTAGATTCCAGCAGTACAGAGGATGACTTGGGTACTATTTATCCAATACCTGAGGATATACCTAAGGACTTGTGGTCAAGATCATCCACAGATGTTGGGTTGCTGAAATCAGCTACTCCAGTCAGGGTGAGGACAAAGGAAGGACCAGTTCCTTGTGTGCCTCAATATCCCTTGATTAAGGAGGCAATAGATGGTATACACTGTGTTAATGGAATTAGCTCTAGTCCATTCATAGTCAAAACTCTACCTACCCGAGATGATGTCATCCCCACCTCCCTTAGTGGGGAGGGGGATGAGTTACCCACATGTGACAATAAGTAACAAATCAAGAACAAGGGACTGCCCTTTGGGCAGTCCAAATCAGTGTAGAGGCTGCCATTTGTCCACTTGAATTAGAGGTGGACCCACAGGAAGTGATGAAAGACACTATCTCTTCAAGTATGTTGGTTACTTCCTGCTAAGGGAGTTCCCACTTTGAACTTGGTGCTGAAGGATCTCGAGGGAGACCTCAGGCAGCTTCTACTCTGAATGGTCACGTGGGTAAGTTAGGCTGATTTGCTTGGTCTACCTTGGCGTTTTTCCAAGACTCTACCTTAAGTAGGCTCTAGCCTATCTGATTGCTAGGCCTTGTGGCTTGTAGCCTAATTTATTTAGCCTTCTAAACTTCTCTCTCCGTCCAGGCCTCTGCAGGCCTGGACTAGCCTCTCCCTCTATTTCCCTACCTTTTACCTTCCTAATTGTAAATAAACTACCTTAAACCCGATCCTGACTTGGGTCTAATTTAATTACGGAATCAATCTGAATTGTTGATTCCTGGCAGCCACACTTTAAATATATATCTATAAAATATCTAAAATCTCCCTCTTACAACGCCCAATAACTGAGTCCCTAATTCAACAAGGGATAATAATACCATGCTTTTCTGAGTATAATACATCAATTTTGCCTATAAAGAAGCCAAAATTGGATGAAAATGGCCAACCTGTTTACCAATTTATTCAAGATCTAAGAGAGGTAAATGATTATGTCATCAAAACTCATCCAGTTGTTCCTAGTCCAGCTGCTATAATTTCAATTCCAAGTCAGGCTAGATATTTCACCATGGTAGATTTATGCTCTGCGTTTTTCTCAATACCAATTCATGAGGATTCTCAAAAGATCTTTGCTTTGACTTGGGAGAAGACTTAGTGGACATGGACTTGTCTTCCACAGGGATATACTGACTCACCTAGCCAGTTCGCTCAAATTCTAAATAGAGATCTAAAAACGATTAAATTTGAAGAATGTAAATTGGTGCATTTTGTGGATGATATTCTTTTGGCAACCCCAAATGCAAAGGTATGTCTTAGGGATAGCAAGGTTCTTTTGATTGAATTGTATAAACGAGGACATAAAATCTCCAAGGCAAAATTACAATGGGTTTTGCATAAGATACAATATCTTGGATTTGTGTTGTCTGAGGGTTCCAGAAGTATCATGCAAAAGAGAATAGCTGATAAACAGAAATTGAGTGCACCCAGAACTAAAAAACAACTTAGAATTATTCTTGGAACTACTGGTTTCTATAGACAATGGATTCCTGGATATAGTGAGATCACTAATTGTTTGACAGATCTGACCAGGAATACAGAACCAGAACCTCTGAAACTAAAGCTTGAACACTGCTTAGCCTTAGATAAACTGAAAGAAGCCATTCTATCCGCACCTGCATTAGGAATTCCAGACTATGAGAAACCTTTTCAGCTGTTTGTCAATGAGACAAAAGGTAGTTTCTGGTGTATGGACACATAATTTAGGACAACGTTATCGGCCAATTGGATATTATAGCTATTGATTAGATCCAATAGCTGCTGGGACAGTACCCTGTCTAAGGGGGGTAGCAGCAGCAGCTATGTTAGTCCAGAAGTAAGCTTATCTAGTTTTTGGATGTTCTTTAACGGTCTACTGTTCACATCAGATAGAAACTCTAATGAGGAAGTTTTGTAATCAAGCATATTCAGACCAACGAATATCTAAGTATGAAATTATTCTCTTACGTAGTGAGAACATCCAGTTGAAAAGATGTAGCATACTCAATCCAGCTACTCTTCTTCCTGATTTGCCTAAGAACAGTGAGCCATTGCATAAATGTGTTGAGATAGTAGATCTTGTGGATATGCCTAGGATGGATTTAAAAGATACTCCACTTGAAAATCCAGACTTGGTATTATTCACAGATGGATCATCATATTTATGTAATTGAATCAGATGTACTGGTGCTGCAGTTGTCACAGAATTTGAGACACTATGGTATGGCTCATTACTTAGTAATCTTAGTGCTTAGGGTATGGAATTAGTAGCATTGAAGCAAGCCTGTCCTCTAGCTGAAGGTAAGAATATAAATATTTACACTGACTCTTGATATGCATTTTCTGTTTTCCATGCAACAGGAAAGATCTGGAAACAACAAGGTTTTATTACTGCATCGGGAAAACCAATAGCTCATGCAGGAATAATAACTGAGTTGTTGGAAACAATCCAAAAGCCAAAACAGCTGGCAGTAATTCATTGTTGGAGTCATACTTCTGGTAGAGATTCAGTCTCTAAAGGAAATCACAGAGCTGATATCACTGCGAAGTATGTAACCCATAATGCTCCAATTTATGTAATGAATTTAACATCTATTGATTCTGATGATCTAGAAAAAGCTTATGTAAACTCAGATATCCAGAAATGGAAGGATAAATTTGGAGCTTGGAAAGAACATGGGATATGGATTACTGATACAGGAAGACCACTATTACCAAAAGATTTGCATACCTATTTGTGTCAAGCTCTTCACACAAAAGGTCATTTTGGTACACAAGCTGTTGTGGATTTCATTAAGAGACAATGGTTTGCTCCTGGAATAAGTACTGTTGCAAATAAGATCTGTAAATAGTTGTTCAGTCTGCCAAAAGTTCAATCAAAGTGCATTCAGAAAGAAAGGTTTGGGTGGTAGACCTTTAGCATATTGCCCATTTGAGAATTTATAGATTGATTATATCTGTATGCCTAAAGCTGGAAGATACAAGTATTGTCTTGTGATAGTTGATAGACTAACCAAGTGGCCTGAAGCTTTTCCATCAAATACCAACATGGCTAGCTTTGTGGTGAAAGCGTTACTCAAGGAAATTGTATCTAGATTTGGTGTACCTTTAACCATAGATTCAGATAAGGGATCTCATTTCACTCAGGAGATCCTTAGAAGAGTCTATGAGAATCTAGGAATAACACCTAAATATCATGTTCCTTATCACCTGCAAAGTTCAGGTCAGGTGGTGCAAATGAATAGGGAATTCAAGACTATGGTTGGGAAACTGTGCTGAAACTCATCTTAAATGGCCAGAGATTCTTCCCATAGCTTTGTTTTACCTACGTACTAGACCAAGAGCAGATCTACATATATCATCATATGAGATGCTCTTTGGATATGCTCTACTACAAGCAAAAACTTGTAAGGCTATTTATGCATCACTCTCAGGAGGTGATTGCCAAATTGCTTCATATTTAAGTGCTTTACAGCAGAGACTAAGAGAATTACAAGATATGGGAGTATTAATTCAATCTGGTCCATTGGATTATTCTCTTCATAATTTTCAACCAGGTGATATAGTCTATGTGAGAAATTTTGCTAAAACATCGACAACAGAACAAAATTGGGTAGGTCCTTCTACAGTTGTATTAGTTTCACCATCTTCTGTAAAAGTTTTAGGTAGAGATTTGTGGTATCATTGTTCTCATATTAAATTAGTCCATGGTATAGATACTGAAAATGTAGAAATTATTAATAACGAAGAAGAAAAAGAAGAAGAAATTATGTAATTAAGATCTTCAGTCAATTAGTCTGCAGTCAGAAAGTTCAGTAAGGAGAGGACCATTCTAGTGGAAGAGGATGTTTGGATGGAAAAGGACATGGATGGATGAAGAGGATTCAGGATTTATGGACTTTGTATTAAGACTGATGAACTTAGGAACTGAACTGAGAAAAACTTCATTTTCAAGGATTTTCTTAAAGAAGAGGATTAATCATGGAAATTTGGATTAAATGGTTTGGAAGTATTTTGGGTAATGTAAATGGTAGCACTACATACTCATATGCATCCAACACTGCACATAAAACTATCAAGAACTTCGATGAGGAAAAGGAGACGAGGAGAAAAGGAGAGAAGAGAAGATTTCCTTGAGGAATGGAACATCATAAGGAGAAAGGAGATCTGAAGGAGATCTGAAGTTTTGGTAGGTATCATATATCTAACAGTAACATGTTGCAGCAGAATATAGCAAAGAAACAACATAACAAACCAGATACATACAGCACAAGCATTGTATTCCTTATGGAATGAAACAATGTATAATTACTAACAAAATTAGAATTAGCTATAGGATAAGTAAGTACTAACAAAGGATAATTAGTTACTAACAAAGATTAGCTAGTATTTAGGTAGTACAATGTAGCTAGACTAATATACTAATATCATAGAGGTAGTTTAGAATAGTTTGGGAATAGTATTAGATTAGATTAGAGGATAAGATAAGGTACTAATGTACATTAAAGTGCAAATACAACAAATAACAAAATTGCATTACATGGAGAACATATACTACAGATCACACATCACAAAATAATGTAAATAGATTTGTAAATAGTATGTATGTTGTAAATTGTAATATAGTGTAAGTACTGTATATATGTAAAGGGTGCACATATGTATATATTACGTGTACATGTGTGTATATGCACAGCATACATGCATACATTATGTATATATTATATGTATCATGTGTGCATATGTATAAATGTAAATTCTGTGAATAATTTGATATAATTGAATTGCAAACATTTAAATGTAATTTGCATAAGTGAGTTTAATGTTTTGTTGTAATTTTTATGTAAAACTTATGCAATGTTGTTACAATGTATTTTCCAAAATTGTTTGCATTTATTAGTTAGAATATTTCTGTAATATAATAGGAGTTGTGTTTGATGTTTGTTTTGACTTTTGTGCTGATATTTCATATTTGCTGTTGATTTTGTTAATTTTGGTGGAAATTTTGCATTGTTACTTGTTGCTTTTGCTTTGTACTACATAACTGTTCAATGTATTTATCCCTTTACCTTTTCTTGTTAATATTATCCCTAGTGTAGGGTAGAGTAGGTTAGTGTTAGGTAGAATAGAGTTAGTGTAGGTTGTTTGTTATTTTGGGTTAGAATTTTAGTTTAGTTTGTAGTGCACAAATACCAAAATATTGTTAATTTCGGCTTTGTGCAAAGTAGGGAACTGTTGTGAGGAGGATTACTTAGTTATTATTTAGGAGACCTAATAGGAAGGGCTTGAGAATTCCAAATGGAATGGGGAAGCAGGAAGTGTGGCCTCTCTCTCTGAGATGGACTCCATGGTGGTTGGGACAAGTTGTAACTGATTTTGGGAGACCTCAGAGGAAGTGGAGTTTGCACCCAGATTTCCAGAGATCCTGAAGGAAGACTGACATCTACTTGTGGGAGATTTTGGTAGAGACTATTAATCCCAACCTGAGTTGCAGGTTAACTTGGGCTGGGTTAGCTCCCAGAATCTACCCACCTGAAAGAGTACAGCTAGTGGTCCTGGAGGAGCTGCAAAATCACTGGTGTGTCAGGACTCTGCTGTGAGGATACCCACTTCAGTTCTGCTATTCTCTGGGCCCTGTCTTGCTTAGGTCTCACTTGAGTGTAGATAAGTCCCTCCCCTGACTCTGTTGTTTGCCTATAGTCTGGAAGTGTAGAAACCCCTATTCCCATCCTTTACCATAGTTCCCTTAATTAAATTTGTTATAAACTCTTGTCATTTGCTTGCTAGTTTCCACAGGCCCCTTGTCTAGATGTTGCAGGGTGACTGTTAGGCCTAACTATCACTTCTGTCACCAGACATTTTCCTTAACAGTTAAACCTAGTCTCCCTAACTTGTTTGGTCCCCCCTACTGTCCATTCCTGTCTCTTACACACACACCCCTGGACCCACATATAGTATTTAAGTTATCTTCCCTGGTTTTCCCCATAAGAAGACTAGAACAAAGTCCATATAAGGGGGTTGTGGGAGAAGATTGGAAAACTAGATGGAGGGCTCTGAACATCAGATTAAATTTAGACTTAATCTCACAAATGCTGGGAAGCCATTTATATTTTTTGAGTAAGAGGGCTGTGTGATGAAAAACAACTTATACAAAGAGTTAAGAATTTTGAGAAATTTTGTAAATTGAAAAAATTTAATACAAAAGTAATTTTGTCATGCTGTAGTTTAAACAGAAGGGCTCATGTAATGTCAGTTTTGACTAAAATACTTACTGTCAAGCTGTATGGATGACATCCTTCTCTTATTGGCCATTCTAGTCCATCTCCTTCAGGAACCCCAGACCACGTAAACACTTGTTTAAAGTTCTGCCATCTACTTCCCATGTCATAGGGGAAAACAAAGGTTTCAGCTGTCTGGTAATACTGAATTCTATCTTTGGCCTATAGATTCAAACAAACAATAAAATATACCACCAATCCAGAAAAACAATTTTCATAATTCTTTCATAAAATATTACTCAAACTTGTAAATTAACTAAGGTTCTTGAGATATGAATTATAGACCAATACAACTTTAAAGTAGGAAGAAATCTTAAAGCTCACCTTCTCTAACCTCCTGATTTTACATTTGGGGAAACAGAGATCCAAAGAGGTTAAAAAATTTGCCTAAATTTATACTATAAGTTAGCAGTAGAGATGAGACTAGAATCCATATTAAAATGTATTGTTTCAATACTACTTTTTTTTATATAGATTTTAAATTTTATCAGAATGTTGTCTTCTGTTATGAGAAAAATTAGGATTTTAGACATTTAGTGTAAATAGTACCCAGGCTGTCAGATAAGACCTAAAGTTTCAAAGAATGGAACATGGGGTAAAGGGAGTTTTCTGAGGGAGTCTATCTGGATGCAACTGCTGGCAGTTAGGACTTCTCCTTAGCTGTTGGAGGTGAAGAGTCCAGAAAATAACTGTCTCCTATGAATATATCTATCCTGGGAAAGATCAAGTTGAGCAGTGATTCTGGTTTAATTGGTGGACATATCAAACCAATTCAGCTCCTTGACTTTACCCCTTTTGTGGACTTAATTGCTGTGACTCCTGGAGGCTTTGGAGAACAACGCTGGAACAGAAATGGACCCCTGAGTGAGACTCTCATTTCCATGACCTTACAGGCTGGTCCTGATAGCCTGAAGTTAAGAGTCAGTGTAGGGTCTTTCTCATCTACCAGCCTTGAAACCATTCCCTAGACCAGTAGTGTTAGAGTGACCATTTCCCCTTAACCTTACCCTTTTAACTTATTATTAAACTGTTACTTTTAACTTTCTGTTGCTTCTTCTCAACTCAGTGAATTCACCATAGTAAGTCAGTATCCCTGGCTGATGTAGTCTGAGAGTCAGTTGGATCTCAACTGCCACTCACTCAAACTGTTACAACCCATTCCCAAGTCCTGTGTTTGTGGATGTGGGTGTGATTCTCCATTTGTATTTGTCTAAGTTAGTTACCCCTCTTCACCCAAACATTCCTCCTTCTCCCTTCTTTAAACTCAGTGTTTAATTTACCCACTTATACTTCCCAAAGTAATTTTCCAAACTAACTTTTTCAAACAGATAACTTTTAATAACATCATACTAATATAAGTAAAACAGAAAATAAAAATGGGTATGGTTCACTTAGAAAGTTCCCACCAAGTCCTATGTGAGAATTTATGTTACATAAGCAATTGGAAATTGTTACTGCCTCAGTATAGAATTTTCTGGGTGTGAAGAAATGAAGAGAATAGATTATAAATAAGTTCAAGATGTGGTGTAGATTCATCAGTAAAATGTTGCATCAAGTGAAACAGCAGTGGGAAGTTGTTGGGTAGGACTCCTCCTAATTAGAAGAGAAGGGGCTGGTGGTGATGGTCTTTGAGATAGTAATTTGTATATAGTAAAGCTCTAAGGACAGGCTCCCTCATGTAATTAAGTAGAGGACTTTCATATATACATGACATATTTGCATATTGTCATTTAAATAATATGTGTTTAACTAAATATTTTGATGTATTAGAATGGCAAGAGGGGTTGGACTAGATTATATAAAAAGTTCTTTCCACCCCTAATTCTGAAGTAGATTTGTTTAGTCTAGTGACATTAATGCTGTTGTCCATTTCTTAAATACTACTGACATCTAGTGGTATGGAAAAGTAATACTCCTCTTGAATATTATAAAATTGGTTAAAAATGTGCTACCTACTTCCAAAGTTAGTGATTCTCGGCTTTAAAAAACGACCATTTAAAATGCCTTTACACCTAAGGCAGTACTACAACATAAGGAGTTCTGACATAGGACTTGGAAGAAAGAGATTCTAGTCCTTGGCCTGCCATATCTGGTTATGTGAGTTTAGACCATCACTACCATCACCACTACCACTAACACCGTCGTCATCATTATCATCATCATCATCATCATATAACTTGCTACTTGGAAACTTCCCTGAAAAAATGATAATTTGATTAAAAAAAGTTTTATACTAGAAAGTTTGTTGCATTTACTTACATAGTAAAGTGAACTGAGAAGGAGCACAGCAGAGGAAAACTTGTTAGATTTGGAATCTGACCTGGGTTCAAATGGGGACTCTACCCCTTGGCAGCTGTGTGCCTCTCTGGCCTTTAGCACTTTTATTTGTAAAATGAGGAATTTGAGGATCTTAATTAGCATACAGAAAGAAGCCCTTCCTTTCATGGTAGTGATAATATGTTGTAATAGTGCAATAGGTCTTCTGTAGCATAATGATATATAATATAAATGCTTAATAAAAAAGTACTATGTGACTGTCAGCAATTTTATTTCATTCATGAAAAAATAAGCTTAACAAGGATTATTTAGTTTCAGGAATTAGTTCTTATTTACAGATAAAACAGAATATGTAAGAAAGATTTGATGACACTAGGGTTGGAGTTCCTCCCCAAGATGATGCAAGGCAGTTGATGGTCAACTGATATGCCTTGCACATTTTGAGTACTTAATAAATGTTTACTGATTGATCGAGGGGCTTTTAATAATCTTTTAGAAACATATTTTTATTGTTTGGTATACTTAAATGAGTGATTAATCAAGATGTATTCTATTTTAAATGTTACTTGGTTATTTGCAAAAAAACTAAAGAGAGTTATTAATTTTTAGTCATTTTTAGCTAACAAACTATTATTATTCTTTTAAAAAAACCTTTACTTTCTACTATGCATTGATTCTAAGGTATAAGAATGGTAAGGGCTAGGCAATGTGGGTTAAATGACTTGCCCATAGTCACACAGCTACGAAGTGTCTAAGGTCAGATTTGAACCTAGGACCTCCTATCTCTGGGGCTGGCTCTCAATTCACTGAGCTACCCAGCTGCCTCCAACATATTATTTTAAAATTAAGAAGATGCTGCATAAAAATTTACCTTTTCTTCAATCCATGATTCAATAGAAGTTTTATTTCTGAGAATTACTTTCATCTGAAAATTAAATGAGACAGTTGAATTATCATTTACACAAAATTTTAAGTATACAAAGATCACATCAATAGAGAAATCAATTATGTACAAAAAAACTAGTAAAATACCTCATTCTTTTCAGTAATTAACTAAATTTCAAATGCCAAAAAACATTTCACAGCAACTTTGCAAAGGCTTTCACAGTAACTTTGCAAAGGCTTTCACAGTATTAAGGAAATAGCTGATATATCTTATTTGTTAATATATACATACTTTGTAATTAAATTTTTTGATTACTTTTTCTTTAATCTACCCTATACTTCAGATATATTCATATAGATCCATTATTTATAGTTTGGAAAGAAATAATAAAGTCTTTCTTTAATTAATTTTATTTTGATATTTCATTGTTTCTTACAAATGCCTAATATCTCTGTATCTAAGTAGGTCCTCCAAACAAAGGATGTTAATTTATTACTGATATTATTTACCTCTATTTACAGGGATACTGAACTTCAAAGACATTATTTCTAGGTCGAGAGTAAGTAGTACCACCAAAAACTCATTTCATCACTCTGCTCTAACCATCTTTTCAAACCAGTGTTAGGTTCTGACTAAGCATTTTAATTCTTAAAATGCTTTGTTTTTTCTACACTGTAGCTCTCTGTATCTACCCGAGCAAAATGAATCAAAGGACTAAATCAATTATTTGTATAATTCCATTTCAGACAAAATAAATCTGTGGCCTAGATGGAGGTCAGAACCAAAGCACAGTTCTCCATTTTATAAATATAGGCTCCGTCTTAGTCTCATCAATCCCAACAATCTTGAATCTTCTAGCTATTGGTAACTCAAACTTACCTGGATAAAAAACAACATACCAACTGCTATAGTTGTTCCCACAGCCAATCCCAAGGCAAACAGAGAGGCAGCAAATGCAGATAGTCCAAAGGGTATAATAGGAAGGGGATCTCTCTTAGCTGCACTCATATCAATTTTTACTGTATTCCAACCAAAGGAGATCTAAAAAGGAAAAACTATAATTATCTGGTAGTGGACAATGATTAGATACAATATGTAATATTCCAAACTACAAACTGTCCCCCTCTGTTGTCAATTCAGAACTTTCACTAAGATAACTAGGGAAAGAGCTGTTTTTATGAATCTAATTTGGTTCAATAGCTCCAATGCACATCTGTTTGCTGAAAATCAACTCATAATTGTTCCTAAAGGGACATTTTTCAGCAACCATCAGGCAAGTTCTCCTCTACTTAATTTAACAACTTTATTATTATTTAAAATGTGCAAAAAACTTGGCCAAGTTAACTTCAATCCCATCCGTTATAAATCAAGTTGACAAATCCTGTGTTTAAAGGATTTATTTCTTTAGTAGCAGTGATCTCTAGGATTTGATATTCTCTGCTTTATGGTCTATCCCACCCAAACTACTCCTTAGGTTTCCTTTTATTCACTTCAAAAAACATGTATTAAAAACTTACATTTTAGTTCCCAGAGTTAAATAAACTTATACACATTTTAGTACTGCTTTAAAAAAAAAAGCCAAAAATGTTTTTATAAAGGAAAGGAAAATGTTATTTTATTCTTTTTAATTTTAGTGAATATAGTCACAATAAGGTTGTAAATAATCACCACCATTAACACTTAACCTGACAACTGGATGATCAACAATCTCTTACCCTATTATAAAGCTGTGTATACATGGTCATAACAAAGATGAATGCAGCATGAATACAGCCCAGGGGTGCTAAGAGGAGAAACAATGTAAATGATGCATGATTCTGGTAACCACAACAATTATTGATCCAAGGGCAATGATGATCCATCTTCATAACACATCTATAATGGGAAAAAAAGGTACATAAAAGATTCAGTAAATTTTGCCTTAAAAGAACTCTATTGAATAGAGCATGCCATTTATAAGTCATGGAAAAGTTATATATTATGGAAAAGGAAAATTTTCTTTCAAGTATTCTCATAGAAACATAAATGATGAATTTATGTATTCATTTATGACTGAAAATCAAAGCAGCACAAGAAATGACATACATTAACAGCTCCTGAAGAAAGAGTGGTGCCTCCTCCATGTGTTTGTTTTAAGTAGTCAGGAAATCAACTGAGACATGCAGCAGGAAGAAATGAGCACAGTTATGAGTTTCAGTCTTCGCTCTATTTCTGAAAACTAGTAACTAAAGTGGAATACAGTGAAAACACTAAAAAATACTCATAAATTTCCACCAGGGATTGAAAGCAACAACAGGCCCAACTAGATGTCCTTGACTTCCTTCTTTTATGTATAACTGGTAGATGTTAGATCCACGCGTGTAAGATATAGAATAAACTTTTCAAAAGCCAAACCAAATGTTTGAAAGAAACAGTAGTTGTCTCCAATGGTTTCACTGTATTATCACTTTCTCATCACAGCTTTTTTTAACTGTGCATTTAGTTGTCCTTAAAAAAAAAAACATTCTAGCCAAATATTTCAAAACTTGTTCATAGTGCTTTATTTTTCTTTTCTTGTTTTGAGGAGAACATACTTCATTTTAAGTTATAAATGTGAAATGGCCAGAATTCTAAAATAAGTAAAAATTTTAAAACATAAGATTACACAAAGGATTGGAAATATGCTGCAAAGGCTATGCAAGGGAGATCAATGGCATAAAAGTCACATGGATACATCTTATTAGGAATACAAAAGTACTTATAACATTATTTTTGGAAATGCCAGCTCTTATTTTTATACTGCTTTATTTTCAAAATACTTCCCTTCCAACCTTGACAGACAGGTAGTAGTGTAGTGGAAACCGCCCTGAACTTGGGTTAGACAACTTAAGAGGAAAATCTGGCTCTGCTGCTTACAGGGCATGTGTTCTTAGGAAAAGTCCTTTCACTACTCTGGACTGGTTGTATGTCAAATCAAGGGGCTGTACTGGATGTGGTCCTGTCCAACTTAAAGATAAAGAATCTAAGGGAGAAATGATTTGATGATAATTACCACCAGGCTGGGTCCCTTTGTAGCACTGCTGCTTTGGTAAATGTTAAGATTTGCAAAATATTCTCATAAAACTGACTTTTTTCCCCTTAAATCCTTCTGTCTTAGACTCTATACTAAGTATCGGTTCCAAAGTAGAAGAATGGTAAGGGCTAGGCAATGGAGTTAAATGACTTGCCCAGGATCAAACAGCTAGAAAGAATTTAAGGCCAGATTTGAACCTAGGGCCTCCAGTTTCCAGGCCTGGCTCTCTTCTGCTGAGCCACCAGCTGCCCCTGAAACTGACTTTTGTACGGTGAGGAAGCAAACACAAGGTCAAGAATCAAGGGAGTCAATCCATAATGAAAAGCAATGAAGAACTGGTACCTGTTACACTTTCGGCAGTGATGGGAACGTGGTGCCTTATATGCCTGGCACACCTTACAAAACTGGAGATACATGGTATCTTGAGCTTTCTCCTTGTTTGGAAAAATAAGGAAGAGAAACATCACATGTTAGTATCAGGGAACAAGAGATGAACACCTTTACAGGATTTAGAGCCAGAAAGGACCTCAGAGGCCACCAAGTCCAATTCCCTTATTTTACAGATGAGAAAATTGAGGCCCAGCTCTTAAAACTCACAATCCAATTCAGCCCAATAAGCATTCACTAATCACCAACTATATGTCAGGTACTATAATGGGCACTAAGACTGTAAAGAAAAATATGAATCAGCCACTGCACTAAAGGAGTTTATGTTCTAGAGAAGGGAAATAATAAATAAACTGATAATTAAAGAAAAATAAATACAAGCAAATACAAAGTGAAGGGTAAAATGGCATAGTTGATAGAGCTGGCCTTGGAGTCAGGTACACCTAGGTTTGACTCCTGCCTTTGAAACCTATGGGCTGTCTGACCTTTCCATGCTTCAGACAAGCACTAAGTTCCAAACCACATTCCAACCTTTGAGGGACCATACCAATGCAATCACAAATTCAGACCAAATACATAATAATTTTGAGAGAAAGAGAGAGAAAGATAGCACCAACAACTGAGATCAGGAAATGCCTCTGGCAAAAGGTGGCACCACGTTTTTAGTCAAAATTTTACTATGGTAAATAAACCATTAGTTTTCATTATTTCAAATCTGTGTAGTTATTTCTAAATTCATCCCAATGTCCAATATATAATCATTACTTTTAATTAGACTGAAATCTTCCTGAGCTATAATATTTCTTAAGGTACAATTATGGCTGTTTTCTAATCTCTCTCTTCTGAAATAATTTCTTCCCATAATTTCTTGATGGTTTCCTTATTTCTTTGTTTTTACCAACTTCCTCATCTGTGTTTCCGTAGCTTCTTTTCCAAATGAATGTTTATTCTATTTAATAACCACTCAGGTAGACAATCATTATAAAACACTGTTATGATCACTGTACTTCACAAAAGAATCTTAAAACTTCTTAAAGCATCTTGAACAAAATAGTTGCTTAATAAATATTTGGTGAGTTGACATACAGAAGTCTGTACTATTTGATTTTTAAAAAAAAATCCTTACCTTCTGTCTTAGAATCAATCCAAGGTATCAGTTCCAAGGGAAAAGATTGTTAAGGGCTAGGCAATGGGGGTTAAGTGACTTGCCCAGGGCCACACAGCTGGGAAGTATCTGAGGCCCTACTGGACCCAGGACCTCTCATCTCCAAGCCTGTGCCACCTAGCTGTCCTGATCTGTACTATTTTCAGGAAAATCAAATCTGGTTTTACAACATTTTTGTAAGGATTTATGTTATTTAAAGGTCACAATTTAAATGAAGTATTTTAAAAATGTAATAATTTAGGTAGTTTCAAGAAAGTAACTGAGAAGTGATTAGAGCTTTTGGGCTTTGCCAACTGACAAAAAAAAACACTGTGTTTAAATTTTTTTTTAATCACATAGCTTTTAATAAAGATTAAAAAAAATAAGACTGATATCAGATTTTATATTTCAAAGAATGTCTTTTTTTCCTTACCGGTTTCCATTTCAGAGGCACATAGCCAGGGCCCACAAACATGGCATTGAAGTAATTGTAAAGAATCATGACAGTCCAATTTATCAACATGATGAAATTCACACTTCCTCCAGTTGTATGTAAAGGCCAATACCACAAAACTGAGTCAATCATGGCCATTGTAGAACATATTGCTATAACGCCAAGAGCTATAATGGGACCCCAGTGGCACAGTCTTTTTAACTCGTGGAGATTTTCAAATCTAATAACTGAATAGAGTACACCCATAATGGTGAGAGTTATTGTCTATTTTAAAAGCCTTGTAAAGTTCCTTTTTTGGAAACACATTTCCATGTGTCATAAGTCCGTGGGTCTTCATTAATACTCATGCCTTCAAACTGTGGGATGCTAAATCTGATTAAGCCATTTAACTGTATGGTGTTCAGAGATCTTTGTCTTGACCAGAACAAGTGAATTTCATTGTTTTAAAACCAACCTAAATAAAACAAAATATAAATATTTAGAAGAAAAATAAAGACTATATTAAAGGTAACCAGTTTAAAACATAAAGCCTGAGAAATCAGAATTTTTTTGAAATGCTATGAGATCTGTCTGGGAGAAACATTCATAACACACTTCTATAGTTCTTTAACATCATTTAACTATATTCATTTTATACATTTCCAACTGATATAAAGCCTTCATAAAAGAACACTATTGGGACTATGGAGTCAGGTAATTTTAGAGTTTAAAAGGATCTCTCATCAATAATACAATGATATCATTTTACAGATAGAAAATTTGAGGTCAAGAAAGGGTGAAGTAACTTCCTTAAGGTCACAGGAACTCAGTATTCACTGACTGGAAACAGAAGTGAATTCTCCCAATCAATGCAGGGAGGAGACTTGGTGGTGAGTGTAGGCTAACTAACTGGAAAAATATCTACTATGTTCTCGAATGTGTGCATTAGCTAAACTAAAAAAATCCATATCAGGCTTTGGTTTCCATGCCAATGCTCCCAGGGAAAGGAGAAAGCTGATGCAAAGACACCAGAATGCTAGTTGGTACTTCAACAAAGAGATTTCTATAATAAGCATTTATCACCATAACAAAGAGTATGACAGAAATTAAAGCAGTATATAGCCACAACAGTCAGAAAGACTAAGAAGGCTAATCTCACCTCAGACTGGCTGAATATCAAATCATTCAACTTCTAGGTGCCCCAGGCAACTCTCTAGAACTCTAAATTACAGAGCATGTGCTTATTTACATAGGCAAAAGGAGTTTCTCCATTGAGAGTTCCCAATACCATTGAAATTACAGCTTAAAAAAAAATTGGAATGCTGTGTCTAATGGCCAGTAAATATAATTTTTGAAAAGATCATTTCTCATTGTAATACGAATTACTGTTACTGGATTGGGCAATAATGGGTCTCAAATTCAATATGATCATTGAAGAATATTAGTTTTAAAAGACAGTTACCTGTGAATTGAGAGTTTGGTAACCTGGGTTCTGGTTTGGATTGCCACTTGCTGGGTGGCCTTACCTCATTTTCCTCATTTGTAAAATGATGGTACTTAACTAAAACTCTTTGGTCCTTCTCTGCTTTAACATTCTACAAATCTGTGAAAGTGTTAGATGTGTAGAATGGAAACTTGATGAATAACACAAGGTAACAACAAAGAAAAACATTGATTAAATAAGTATATAGCAAAGTAAGCAATTTCAACAAAAATCAATTGGGTCAAAGTTAGAAAAATATAGTAAATGACCAGGAAGAAAAACAATTATTTGTCCCAGCCTCCATATCAGAACAAATTAACTTCTCGGATTTCCTGGTAGGCTATTTTGAAAACTTTGTCATGGTCTTTTTGGTTTCTCAGCACACTTCACTGGGGCATCACAAAGCAGTTTCTGTCACAGGCAATAACCAAGAGTTGTGGCAGGCACTCATTATTTAACAAGTGCCTTGGGCAAAGACCTAAAACAGCAGCAGAGGTGAAGTTTAAAGCAATTCGGATCATAAGACAAGCTCTACCAGTGTGTCATGTTGTTAAAGTCCTTTTTTCTCCAGGCATCAGTTTACCCATCTGCAGAATAAGGACTGGCCTGGATGGGTCCTAACTTCTCTTGAAGCTTGTAAGTTATATGAATTTCATTTTCGCCCATCCTATGCTACGGTGCTTATACACTAACTTATGGATAATATCCCTCTCAAGCGTCCCTCTCCCCTTCCAATATCAGCACCCACCGGGGGCGGGAGGACTGAACGGGTACAAGGACAGTCGAGGTTCCCAAAAGAAAGAAGGCAGAGGAATGGAGAGAGGCGGCGGGGAAGCCAGAAAGAGGAAGCTACGTCTCAGGCGATCCAGAGTCTGGGTGCGTCCGGAGATGCAAGATGCAAATGAAATGCTGGGTAAATGGAACTGTGCAATTCCTCTGAAATGCTGCCTCGTGCCTCAGTTTCCCCTCCATCACCATTGGTCCAGGCGCTTACAGATTCTGTCCCCCATCCCCCACCTCAGGGCAGGACCGTAGGGCGCCGTAAAGGGGACCACTACGCACCAGGGGGCACAACCTGTTCCGAAGCCCGGGCCTCATTCTGGAGCTCCGCTTCCCCGCTCCCTCCCGCGCCCACTCCTCAGCCATCGCCGCCCTCGGGCACTTCCGGGGCGGCGGGGCTGGCCTCACCCGGAATACATTCCTCTTCCTTCCCGGGATTCTTCCGTCACCGGTTCCTCCGCTCTTCCCAGGTGACAAGCGAGTTAAGTTTGAAGCCGCAGGCAGTAATGAGCGTCGCTTGGTCACTACGATTATCCCCACAGAGCCTCAGCCTTTCCGCAACTCCCTCGGGCGCAGTGGCCAGTCTGGGTCATCGCCACTTCCCGAGTTCCCTTTCCGAAGTAGTCCCTCCGGAAACCACTTCCTATCGCCTGTTGCTCAGGGAGTCAACTTCTGGAGGAACGCAGAGAGGATTCTGAGGTGTAGTTTGAGAAGGAGAGAGGATTCTGAGGTGTACTTTGAGAAGGGGTGCTTTTCCACCGACGTGGGGCTCTCTGCCCTCCCACACTGTGATTTCTTGAAGGATGGAAAGAGGGATCGTCAAGGAACTGGGTACAAGTAAGCTGAGTTTCCGGAGGGCACTGCCGCTCAAGTAGCACAACCCGGAAGCGGCCGGTTTGGGAGCTGTCCTGGGTTCTCGCTGCTGCAGCCACTACCGCCGGAGTTTTGGCGTTTCCGAGCCGCCGCCCCCCACGCGCTCCTGTCGGAATCTCCGACCCTCACAGCCGCAATGTCGTCTGACTTTGAGGGCTACGAGCAGGACTTTGCGGTGCTGACCGCAGAGATAACTAGCAAGATCGGGAGAGTCCCCAAACTGTCGCCAGGTGAGCACTGGAGTCCCGGGTGTGCCTTAGCCGGGTGGGCAGGGAAAAAGGGATGGGAGAAAGGTCCAAGTTTGGGGAATGACGGAGAGGGCGACTCAGAGGAGCCCAGGACCTTAGAGTCTGAAATTAGAGAGGGAAGTTAAAGAGTCTATCCCTCACCTGGGAAAAGCCGCATAGGCTACTCGTTAGAGAGGTTGCGTCCACTTCTCTTTGGCTGCTGTCTCCTGCCTGTCATTTGCATCTTGAGGTCCTGGTTCTGCCCCCACAATCCATTCCCCGCTGACTGCCAGGTGTAAAGGACAGCTCTTATCACCGTCACTGCTCTACTGGCAAAGCTCTGGCGACTCTACGTGGCATAGGTGACAAAAGTTCAAACACCTAGGACATCCTGACACTTTAGGGATCGCTGTGGCCTGACTACAGATTCTTTTGCTAGCCTTACCTTACACTGCTCCCTCTTAATGCTCCAGATTCCAGCCAAAGTAAACACTTTTCAAGACTTTCAGCCTCTTGCTTTTGCTGTTGGAATACCTTTGCCTTCCCAATCCTTACCTGACTTCTTAAAGGTAAAGGTAAAAAAAAAAAAAAAAAAAAAAAAAAAAAAAAAAAAGACTTAGGAAAAAGAAAGTACGCTGAATTCTAGGTCAGAGGACCTGAGTTCAAATATTTTCTCTGGTTCTTAATGCCTGTGTGACCTTGTCCCTAGGTTTCCTTATCTGGCACAAAGGAGAAGGCCGGACTAGATGGCCTCTGTGATGTCCATTTCTTAAATCTCTGATTCTACTTAAGATTCTTCCATGGTTTCTCTTCTCTTGCTTTCTGTCCCTCTTCAAAAAAGTAAAACAGTTTCAATACTTCTTATACATTTAAATTTTGATTTGTATCATTCTGATCATGATGCATTTTTAGTAGAGACTATGTGTTTTTTGGTTTTGGTTTGATGTTTAGAATTAATTTTTCCTAGACCTATAAGAGTCATTCCTATCTCTATTCCTACCTTTACCCTTGAAACCCCCAAATGCCTACTAAGTCTGAAA
Organism: Gracilinanus agilis; assembly: GCF_016433145.1. Taxonomy (NCBI): domain Eukaryota; kingdom Metazoa; phylum Chordata; class Mammalia; order Didelphimorphia; family Didelphidae; genus Gracilinanus; species Gracilinanus agilis. The sequence continues at coordinate 623,600,104 of NC_058131.1, forward strand.
AAAGTTTTTGAGTAATTCTGTTTCTTTTTATCTTTTTTTCTCCTTATCACCTATTTTTTTTATTAGTAGGGATATTTGCTTGAAATCAGGATCTCTGATCTTGCACCTTAATCCTCTCCTGCAGGCCCAGTTAGTTCTTGTGGACATGGCTGATGTTTCAGAAAGGGATATGATTCCAAGTAAGGGAACCAGAGGGCTGAAACAAGATAGCATATTTCACCCAGGTCTGCTGTTACAGAAACTTTATGGAGGAAGTGGCTGATGGCCTGAGCACTTCATGATGCATTCAACTCTTCTCACCAGTTCTGCTTTCTCCACTTCTCAAGATCATCTTAATTCCTGTTGGTTTTCATCTTTTCTTTCCCAATCCCCACTGTCGTAGCGGTGGAGGTGATTTTGAATTGATTCCCCAGTCTGAGAACATCAAGTTTTATAGTTTCATTTAGATTTTGTTTGTATGAGGGTTAGAAGATTTATTATTTTGTTGATGACAACTGTATAAATTAAATGGAATGATACTGGGAGACTATGTAAAATATTCTGAAATGACAAAGTAGCAAAAGCAAAATTAAGAGTTGTAAAAGCATATTGTTTTTTTTCCCCCCAAGAGTCAGCACCAATATCTTTCTTACACTTTGTAATTTTGTGTTAACATTTTAGAATAGTTCTTAGAAACAGTAGAGGGAAGCTTTTCCAGAAAAAGCTATACCTTTTGCTATTTGTGACCCAGACATACCAGTTTATATTATTGAGTAATAGCATAATAGCATGGCATGGTGGAAAGAGTGCTGGACATGGAGAAAGGAGATCTTGATTTGAATACTGCCTGAAATACTAGTAAGTATTTGAACACAAACAAATCCTATATTTTCTTATATTTGTAGTTTCCTCTTCTGTAAATTGGGGATGAGAGGCTGCATGCTATAGTGTAAATAGAGGGCCATCTTTGGGTTCAAATAAGTATTGCTTCAGATATATATTAGCTATGAGACTACAGGACAAGTCAATCCCTCAATGTCTAAAACGACTCTCTAAGAATATAATTACATAAGAATTATGTAATTATACATACATATAAATAATATAAATACATACAAATAAACATAACACCATATACATAAAGAGCTACCTTATTGTGAGTTGTTAAAAAGAGAATGTATATTAAACTTCATGGAGGTAAGCAGATAAGGTGGACAACATTTTACATTGAAGTAGATAGTATGATTATACAATCTTCTCTTTAAAGGTTCATTCTATAATGGTGTATGTACTCCCTGATTCCTCTTTATCAGTGAAGATAAATAATACTTCCTGTCAGCCTGGGAATAGGTAGGAGAAGCTAAGGAGAAAAAAGCTTAGTCTAAAAAGTCATCTGAAGACCATTTGCATTTCATGAAAGACCTGTGGGGAACAATAGTGTGTTGGTTTCTACTCTTATCATTTTAAAGGATGGTGAGCTGAAATTCAGCAAGAAAATGTGAAGAGTATCAACCTTAGAAAATGTTCTAATTGATATGGTATAGGAGATCAATAACTGATGAATAAACCCTTCAACCAAAGCAACTTATTCTTACAGATTGGAATGGTAAAATTAACAACCATATCCAATATTCAAATGAGAAAGTAATCTGTTACTTTAAAACTTTTATTTTAAACAAGTAATGATATGATTATCTTATTGAATAAACCTTAGTAATGAGGACAGTTCTAATAAACACTTTTTTTCTTAAACTGAAGTCTCTGTGTTATGAATTGGAAATGGGTTCATTAATTAGAATAATTTGGAAAATTAAAGCCTTTTCTACCAAATACTTCTATGACACTGTATTTAAATACTGATTTTTAAAAAATGACATGTTGTGGGGCAGCTCTATGGGTCAGTAGATAGGCGTGGAGATAGGAGGTCCTGGGTTCAAATTTGACCTCAGATATTCCCTAGCTGTGTGACCCTGGGCAAGTCATTTAACCCCAATTGTCTAGCCCTTGTTGCTCTTTTGCCTTGGAACCAATACTTGTATAGATTCTAAGATAAAAAGTAAGAGTTTAAACAAAAAAGACATTTTATTTTCTGCAGCAAATTCTCAGAAAATATTAGCTCATTTAGAAACAATTTTCTTTTGGAGGTAAAGAAATCTCTTGAGTATAACAATGAAAACAATTTAGAAGTTTATCACATGTGCCCTTGGGCTGGTAGGTAGAGATTTAATTAGCATATTTTAACATCATTTGAAGCTTGACTTTTAGTTGATGTTTATTTTTTTCTTAAGTGAACTAGATGGTATAGTGAATAGAGTGCTGGGCCTAGAGTTGGGAAGGCCAAGTTTAAATTCACCTCCAGACCCTTGCCAGCTCTGTGACCCTGGGCAAAATCTTAATTTTGGTTTGCCTCAGTTTCCTTATCTGTAAAATGAGGATAATAATATCACCTTCCTCCCAGGGTTATTGTGAAGATCCATTGCGATAATAATTTAAAGACAACTGGTACATAAGTGTTATATAAATTGTTTTTCCGTCTACCTATTTGTCTCTATTGTGGTCATAGGAAAGTTTCTTTGCTTTCTGGTGAGAGCTTCTAAAGAATACCAAACAAGGAGTTTAAATGAAGTCTGACATACATAGTATGATAAAGAGGAGTATGGCATATGTGGATTTGCCTTTGTTATCCACTCTTTTAAGGAACTAGACTAGTTAATATGAAACCCCATTGTACAGTGACTAGAGTCTGAAGCAGATTAAAGATTAATCGCCTTATGTAGTGCACGGGGTTAGCCAGGACTAATTTCCTGAGTCTTTGTGACACTAGTTCAGGTTTTGGATCCCTATCCCTCCATTTCCTTTGTTGTGAATAGAGCTTGTTGAATTCTCTAGTGTTAAGTACCAGCAGTTCAAGGGTGGTCATTGACTTTTAGATATTGTACTGGAATTGAACTGATATTCTACTAATATGTTGGGGGAGAATTGGGATCATAAAGTAGAATATGGTAACTACTTACCCAAGGGAAGGAAGATAATCAGATGAAATCCAAAGTGCAATTTTTTCTCACATTTTATCCTCTGATTTCTGTAGAATTTTATTCTGTTTATATCCCCTTCTTAATGTTTCCTTAGTTCAGAAGTACCATATTCAACAACTACCTAGTCAACATTTCTCTTCCTCTCTCCCTAACCATTCCTTCTCTTTCTCTTTTATTAGTTTTTCTTCTTCACTTCATAAGGGAGTTGGTGCCCAAGGTTTGACCTTGGTCTTCTCTTCCAAATTTTCTTAGATAGTCCTGTCCATTCACTTGGCTGCAATGATTATTTTTATAGAGCTGACTCTTAAAGCTTAAGACTTTTCTGGACTCCAGATCCATGTTTCTAACTGACTTCTACATATTTTCATTTGAATATCCTTGTGGCACCTCAAACTCAAAATACATAAAAAATAGAAACTATGTTTCTCTTAAATTCTATGATTCTTTTTGACTTGCAATTCACCCAATCACCCCTATTCAGAATTTTCATTTTTCTTTGGCATTTTTTTTCTATAAAAAGAAAAATGAGTATCAACCTAAACTCCTTTCTCTCTTTTACCCCACACAGCTAATCCCTTGCCAAATTGTGGTTCTATCTCTACAAGACCTTTAATATATATGTCCTTTTTTCCACCTACATAACTTCCACTCTTTTTCAGGATCTCATCAGGTCTTTTGTAATAGGTTCCTAATTGATCTTCCTGACTCAAATCTTTCCCCACATCACTCTTGACTCCACATAGTCACAAAAATACAGGTTTGACCACATCACTCACCTATTCAGTAAACTCCAGTGAGTCCCTATCATCTCTAAGATCAAACAATCAAAACTCTTTAGAAACTGGCCCCATCCTTCCTTTTCAATCTTATTGTCTAGTACTCTCAACCAAATTTACCTTTTTGCTATTCCTTATGCATGATACTCAGTCTCCCTTTCATCTCTGTATTTCTGCACTTTTTACCCCACTTTCCCTCTGTAAAAAGAAATTCTTTAATTTCACAGGGGATCCTAGAAGTCCTCTTACTACAGAGATGTGTATGCCCACACAGTGACAGGAAGTAGGAACCAGGGAGCCCCCAGATGAGCCAGGGTCAGTTGCAGGCTGTCAGTTGCTGAGAGTTAGGAGAGTCAGTTGCTGACAGTTGCTAGTGAGTTGCTGACAGTTAGAGCTGGGAGTTTCAGGGAAGGTGACTGCTGAGCATGAGTTGGTCATTGAAGGTTGGTTGCTGGTAGTGTGGGTTGGTGTTTAATTGCTGGAATATAAAGGCAGGCCTGAACTTACTGAGAGGGCTTTTGGCTTTAGCCTAATTTAGAGGGTGTTTTGTCTCTGGGATCTCTAGAGAGCAGGAGGTCTGTCTTATAGGCAAGGATCTGCTGTCAGTTGGCTGCTGACTGTTTGGGCTGCTGTAGAAAACTGATTGAAGTAGTGAGTGAGTGGTAGTTAGTGAATCATTTCTAGAGTAGGTTAGATAGGCCTGGTGTTTGCCAGGCAAGAAGAAGCTGTCCTCAGAAGACAGTTAGAGAAAGTTATTATGAATTTTAGGTAGTATTAGGAATTTTAGGTATATTTATAGGGTATAAGATTAGTAATCTCTCTTTCCTCTTTTCTATCTTTCTATTAGAACTTTGTGGGGTGGTTGTTATTATAGGTAGATATAGGTTGTTTTAGTAGTAATTATAGGTAGTTATGTTATAACTAGTATAGATATAAGGAAATTTTCTTTCTCTACCTCTTTCCTATATTTCTCTCCTTTACTATATTCATTTTACTATATTAATTTACTATTTCTATTTTAAACAAACTAAATTGTTAATTGTTAAAAGCTGCTAGAAGTTTACTTTTCTTTGGCTTAAAAGGATAATATTAATTTACAACTCTACTATATTCTCATTAAAACTTAAATTATTAAAAACTGCTCTCTTATTTTGTCAAAACCCCTATTTTAACCCTTATACCTCCCATGCCTGGCATGTCTTCCCTCCTCAACTTTGCCTCTTAGAATCTTTGGTTTCATTCAAGATTCAGGTCAAAAAATTCTTCTACACGAAGCCCCTTTATGGTACCCTCAGCTATTACTGTCTTCAACCCTTAACATTACCTTGTTTCTGTTTTATATTTGTTTTGTTTATCCCTCTACATATTGTCTTCCCATATTAGAATGTAAACTCTTTGATGGTAGGAATTACTCACTTTTTCGTGTTTGTATTTCCAACAACTAACATAGTGCTTGACATGATAGCTAATAATATCATAATAGCTAATAATATATAATTATGTAATTATTTAAGGTTTGCAAAGTACTTTACAATATTATTTCATCTATAAAAAAACAAGAGGCGATATGTGTTATTTTCATTCCCTAGAATTTTACAGATGAGGAAACTAGGGCTTTGAGAAGTTAAATGACTTGCCTAGAGTACCACAGCTAGTTAAGTGTCTGAGGCTGGATTTGAATTCAGTTCTTTTTGCTTTGTTCTGTAAGAATTAAATTTTAATGGTTTAACTAAAATACATGAAAATTATAAATAATATGGTAGTCGCCGATTTAAAGTATTATTGCTGAAAGTCGAAATGACTTTTAATAGCTGTTATTTATAAAAGAGGTGGAAAGAATGAAAGCAGAGAAATATAAAAGGGTAGAGATGACATTAGCCTATCTTAATTAACTATTGCTACCGAGCTGAACTCAACCAGGAGTTGCTGACCTTCAGCTGGTATTAAACTCTCTCCTGAAGACAGGAAGGGAAAGCCAACTATCCATTCATCCAAGTTCCCTCCAATAGGTAGGTCAAGATGATGACTCGAACTGAAGGTGACTCATGAGGCTGACTTTCTTCCTTGAGCCTATCTTCTTCTTGAAGTTTACTTCCTTCTTGAAGTCCAGCTCCTTCTTAAAGCCCAGTTCCTTCTTGGAGTCAACTTCCCTAGCCCCATAAAGTCAGGGCCTTTTATAGTGGCTTCTTGTCCCTTCCCCTCTTCACAAGGGCCAATCACAGCTTCCAAATTGTCCAGCACTTCCTAGGGCATAGTGTTTGTAGAAACCACTTCTCACCTTCCGGAGAAGTGAATACTCATCAAAAGGATTCACAGTTTCCTGGCCAATTGAGTTTCTGAGGGTGTGAATTCACTAAGTGGTTTGCAGCTCCTCCACCTAGTGCTAAGTAAGGTGTTCAAGCTTTTGTTGATTCAATTCAAAAGTAGACAAAGGAGAGTTAATCCTGTCTTAGCCATCTGGAGAGGTAGTAAGTAAGGGTACTCAAGTTATTGTTAAAGGAAGTGTTAACTCAAGATAGACAAAGGGAATAAAGGATTCCCTTTCACAAATCTAAACTCAAAATAGACAAAGAGAACAAGGAATTCCCTTTTACAGTTCCTTCTAGCTGCCTGGCATATAGTAGGTACTCAATAAATGCTTGATTTAATATTAATCTCCTTTCTGAATATGAAATAGATTTTTAATTCATTCCTATATCTTTGTTCTAACCATTTTCGTCCTAATATGGCTCTTATTACCAAGTTTTTAGATTATTTCAGTGATAATTTAGATTACTACCAATTACTACTAATTTCTTTTTCTCTGCCTCTAATTCCATCCCTTTTACCCCACCACCCATCCATAACTCCCTGCACTCCAGATTCATCTTATTCATAGTACTTCTCCTTTCAAAATTTGTTCAAAAGTTTTCATGGCTGACTATTTCCTAACAAGTAGTTTAGATTCCTTAGCCTGTCATGTTTGGCCCTCCAGAATTTGTTTTCCCCCCCATATTTCCAGCTTCATCTCTCATTGAGGACAAAATGCTTGTGAATCCAAGGCGAAGTTAGAAAACCATCTCCCTTGTTTGTTAGTCTCCATGAGAGGATTTGAGCCTTAATTGCATACAAATATAACTTGATTCACTATATAACGAATACTGGTGTGCTATGGAGAATGGAATTTTCTATTATTAAAAATATTTACATTTCTAGAATGTAATATTAAAAATTTCCTTTCCTGTACCCTCAGTAGCTGCCCATCTTGTCTAATCCTTTCCTTGGATATATTCTTTGCTCCTGTGGCCAGGGACTACTCACTGCTTCTGCATTTCTAATACATATTTTTTAGTACATATTCTAGTATGTATAGACATACATACATCCCTACTTTTACCTTCCTTATGGCTGGAACTTCTTCCTTCTTCCTGCCATCTTCACTTTTTGAAATTCCATCCATTCTTTAAGACAAGGGGCAGCTGGGTGGTTCAGTGGATAGAGAGCCAGGTCCAGAGATGAGAGGTCCTGGGTTCAAATGTGGCCTCAGACACTTCCCAGCTGTGTGACCCTGGGCAAGTCACTTGACCCCCATTGTCTAGCCCTTACCACTCTTCTGCCTTGGAACTAATACATAGTATTGATTTTAAGGTGGAAGGTAAGGGTTTAAAAAAAAAGAAGACAACACAAATGCTATTTTGTTTGTGAAATCTTCACTGATACTTATTGGCTAGAAATAATGTATTCTCTCTTTTTTTTTTGACATTCTATGTTTTTATCTTTTGCATTTATTCTGCACTACGGTTATTGGACATTGTATAATTTTTCATCATTGCTTATGAGACATATCCCTGTTGGTAAAAGATAAGTAAGCGCAGAGACCATTTTTAAATTGTCTCAACCTGTTGTAAAGTGTTTTGTATAGAATAGATATTTCATAAAAGGTGCCTGAAAGAATGAATATACGTGATGGGTTACTTTGAGTCATAGAACGTTTAGATGTATTTCCAGGAGTAATTACTTCAATAAATGGCTCTTATAAGGATATTAGAAAATAAGTCTTGTTTTATTAGTTTAGAGATAAGAAGTAGAGAAGTTGGCTTGAGGAAGAATTGGAGTTTCAAACAGAGCTGAGAGAGTGTTGATTTCAACTGTGGCAGTTATAATCGTTATTCTATGACAGTTACATGCTCTGGATGTGGCATTCCAGGAGTGGCTTCTGGCAGTCCACAGAAGAGCCACACGCAGCTTCTTTTCTCTCTCAGGGCTAGAGAAGGTAACATCTTTGCTTCTCTCTATCTCTGTCCAAGTGAAAGGCTTGAAGGAGGGGCGTGTTTTTTTTTTTCCAACTTGGGAAACACTATTCATTTATCTGTTACTGTCTATAACAGTGATTTCCAAAGTGGGCACCACCGCCCCCTGATGGGTGCTGCAGCGATCCAGGGGGGCGGTGATGGCCGCAGGTGCATTTGGGGGCGGTGAATAATTGTAAGGGGGCGGTGATAGTATGTGACAGGAGGCACTAAGTAATATTTTTTCTGAAAAGGGGGCGGTAGGCCAAACAAGTTTGGGAACCCCTGGTCTGTAGATTGGTTAAACTGTGAAAAGACCAAACAAAACCTGGTCTTTGGTTTCGACTCTGAGTCTGTTGAGGCTCAGAGTCCTAACTTGATTCTTGTAGAGACTCAACCAGCTAGCCTTAGTTATCTTTATAACTTAAAAGGCGAAGTTAAGAGTTTATAGTGGTTAGGCTATTATTTAGAATAGTATAAATTTGGTTAGTTAGATCAGGGAGGATTAGCATAGCCTGTGAACCACAGGAGAAGTGGTTCCTTGCAGGACCTGGGAGTTTATTTGGGAGGAGTTAGAATCCCTTAGCATTAGAAATCCTTTTTCTTTTATATATATTTAAATAAATTGTTTATTTTTCATAAACAAGAGTCTTTTTAGCATTCCTTGTGCCTTGTATTGCTCCCCTAATATTATTTTTAAATTCTCTAGATACGAAGGGAGAAAACTTGTGATTGAGTACTAACTTATTATCCTATGGTGTTTCTGCAACAGAAAACATACAACATTGGGTCAAATATACAAGATCAATTTAGTCCAGATTTTTGTCTCATATAGCATCTGCCATCAATAAAAATTAGTAGGTTTTTGGGTTTTTTTAATGGCTTACTCAAAGGTTAAGGAGCATTCTTTCAAGTTGTGCAAACTGAGGTGTTTGAGGTTGAGAAAAATGTGTTATAGTCAAATGATTTTTTATTGTTGCCTTTTGTTTTCATATCATATCCATTTCTTTTTAAAAATGTTTTCTTTCTTCCTTTATTTTTTACATTCATTTAAAAAAAGTTTTGAGTTTTAAATTCTCTTCTTCCCTCCAGACCCCTACCACTTATTGAGAAGGTAAGCAATATGATATGAGTTATCCATGTGAAGTTTTGCAAAATACTACCTTATTGGGGCAGCTGGGTAGCTTAGTGGAGTGAGAGTCAGGCCTAGAGACAGGAGGTCCTGGGTTCAAACCCGGCCTCAGCCACTTCCCAGCTGTGTGACCCTGGGCAAGTCACTTGGCCCCCATTGCCCACCCTTACCACTCTTCCACCTATAAGACAATACACCAAAAATTAAGGGTTAAAAAAAATACTACCTTATTAACCAACTCATATTAATTTCAGATTATATTCCTCTTCTCTTATTTACCCAAGTCATCCCACTTAACAAAGATTTAAAAAGAAAAAGAAAAAAATTCAACATAACCAACCAACATATTAACTATATCTGACAGATTATGTAGTATCCCACATGCATATTTTCTTCCAACTTGTCAATGAAGGGAGAGAGGTACATTTTCTCAACTCTTTCTATAGTTGCTCATTTTAATTCCCTAGCATTGTTTCATTGTATTAGTGTTTTCATTTACATTTTTGTAGTCACTATGTATGTTATCCTGGTTTTTTTTACCTAGCATTAGCTCATATGTGTTTTTTCAAAAATTTTCTGAATTTCTTATTTTTGTTATTTCTTCTGGCTCAGTAATATTCTCATGTTCACATACTACAATTTCTTTAGACGTTCTCTTTACTATCACAAAAAATTCTGCTTTAGATGTTTTGGTACATATGTCTAAAGGGCCTTTCTGTATTGAACTCTTTGGAGTATATAAGTAGCTCTGGGACAAAAGTTAGGGACATTTAACAAAATTTCAAATTACTTTCCAGAATGATTAAACCAGTCCATAACGTCAACATTGTATTAATGTATACCTGCCTTCTCATAACTTCTCTAACATAGATCACTTCCAGTTTTTTATCTTGGCCAATTTGCTGAACATAAAATGGTTTCTGATGTGCATGTTGCTTATTTTTGGTGATTTGAGCTCTCCTTCATATATTTGCCATTAGTTTGAAATTATTTTTTTGAAAACTATATGTTAATATAACAATCTCACTACTGCCTTTCTATTGTTAGCAACTAAAAACTTCATATTTTTAAATAAAAAACTTATTTAAATCAGAAGTCAAACTTGCTAACACTTCATTTTTCAGTTTAGTTGGAAAATATCTATCTTACCACAGTTTTTTATTCCTTCCTCCTGCCTCATTTTTAACAATAAGGATTTTTCTGAATGACCAGACTGGTTCATTCATTTACAAACATTGGTTGAGTAGTCACTTCATTGCTAGGTGCTGAAGAGGATACAGGCATGTGTATGATTGAAACTTCTTATAATTTTTTATTCGTGGATATAGCTATGCTATCTTCTATCAATAATTTGTAATTAGTTGTGGTAAAAGTGGTACAAATAAAGTACTGTAGGCATTCAAAGGAAGTTGAAGAAATCTAGGTGAGTTGAACAAGGAAAACTTCATAGAGGAAGCTACTATTGAAGCTGGACCTGAAAGGATGGAGATAGATGATTGTAATAGGTAGCATGAAGGGTGTGGGCATTTTAGGAAAAGAGAATGGTATATAAGCAAAGAACAGAGGGCAGAATAGGCCTGGGGCTCATTTGAGGAATGGTGAATAATTCAGTTTGGCAGGAATATATGGGAGAGCAGTAGGGGCTAAAAATGGGAAGGGAGACCAGAGCTATGTTTTGAAGAACTTTGAGTGCCAAGTTAAAACATTTGTATCATATGCCCAGGAGGCACTGGGAAGTTACTGAAGAGAAATGACAAAAATTTATACTTTAAGAAGATCAGAGCAGGGAAAGTTTAGAAGAAGGGAGGCTACAATGATTAAAAATACAGCCTCTTTGGAAAAACAGACATATTATCTTGTGGCCTGAGTAAAATGTGGTCTTTAGCATCCAGACTATGTTTCCTTTATAAACAAGACCACAATAATATACAAGAAAGTCAAATAGTCTTTTTGATACTTAAGTAGTTAAAGCTGTTTGGATGGGGTTCAATAAGGATCCATTTTATAATGAGTGCTATTCTCTAGTGAATATTAAAGGAGGGATATCTTAATATGTATATGTGAAGAGGTTAGGAGTATTGAAATAAGCAAAAAGTTAATTTAGGTTTCAAAGCCCAATTGAGTTTGTGTCCTTTTTAAAAAAAATACAGAATGATCATCAGGAATTGCAAAATTGCTTCTTAGAATGCCCATAACTTCATCTTAGTGGCATTCTCTTTTTGAAAATCATTCCAGTATAATTTATTAAGAGACATAAAACCTCCAAAGAGTAATCTTGGAGTTTTGTTTTTGTTTTTGTTTTTTTATTCATTTATCCACAGACTTCTGTTTAAACATAGTTTCCACTAAGGATTTCTTTCTTAGTTCTAATGTTCTTTTTGTAGGATCTATCAAGTAAATAATTATATATTCTGTATGCACAGGGAACAGAGCAATGTAGCAATCAGTGTGCTAATTTTTTTAAAACCCTTACCTTCAACCTTTGATTCTAAGGCAGAAGAGTGGTAAGGGTTAGGCAGTGGGGGTTAAGTGACTTGCCCAGAGTCACATAGCTAGGAAGTGTCTGAGACTAGATTTGAACCTAGGACCTCCCATCTCTAGGCTTGGCTCTCAATCCACTGAGCTACTCAGCTGCCCCCTACTGTGCTAATTTTTAACTTACACCTTCTCAGGCCTGGTCATCAGAGGTTTTAAACATTTATCATGTTACCTCTGCATTCCCTTTACCCCTGGGAAACAATTTGGCATAGTGGAGAGAGCAATGGACATTAAATAAGGTTTGAATCTTAGTTCAGACACTAGTCATTCAATCCCTCAGACCTCAATTTTCTTATCTGTAAAATGGGAATAATAATACCTGCCCAATCTATCTCACAAGGTTTTGTTAGAAAAGTGCTTTGTAAAACTTAAGACATTTAAAACTTGGATGTGAATTGTTACTATTATTCCATACTGGTAATATTAAATTATTTGGAAGCATGAGAATACTTTACATTTTTTCAATAGTATTCTAGTACTACATGCCACCTATAGTTACAATTTAGTTAGTATGTTACAATAAAGGTTTAGAGCTGGAGACTTGGGTTCTGATTCTACCTCTGCTTTGTGACCTTGAGTGAAGTCAGGCATATCTCCTCTCTGGGCCTTGAGATCTTCAGTTTCCTCATCTGTAAAAAGGATTTGGACTAGGGGGCAGCTGGGCGGCTCTTGTGGATTGAGAGCCAGGCCTAGAGATGGGAGGTCCTAGGTTCAAATCTGACCTGACACTTCCTAGCTATGTGACCCTGGGCAAGTCACTTAACCTTCATTGCCTACCCCTTACTGCTCTTCTGCCTTGGAACCAGTATACAGTATTGATTCTAACATGGAAGTAGGGGTTAAAAAAAAAAAAGAATTTGAACTAGATAGTTTCAAGGTATTTTTTTCGGTTTTAAAAGACTATGATGTATTTGTATTTGTTAGGGTGTCTCATTGGGGAAAACATATAGTTAAGTCCCTCGCCGACTTAACTATCTACCCATATCTAACTCTGTAGAAATTCCACATGGATCAGATTTTACTTCAATGATGGATTGTACCCTTTTGCCATTTTCTTGTTCCTTATTTTCCACATTTCTTTTAAAGAAGTTTCTTGGTAGAAAAATAATGTTGAATGGCTACTTACTGAGAACTTTCATAGAAGAAATAATACAATAAAAATAACTAGGCCTTTAATAATGTAGATTTTTACTTTCTGTATGGGAACTAGACAATTGTGCTATGTAATAAAACATGTGTTGGGGAATCAGAGAATATGTAGTGTAGGAAGAGCAATGAAAGGAAAAGATGAAGATGAGGAAGAGGTAGTATCATGTGGTTCCTTGGGCCTAACTGAATAATTGCTGTCCTTCTTTCACTTCCCCTTTGCAAATGGCTTCCTGAAAAAAATCTACCCAGACTTTCAACTTCAAAGGAATGTCAGCCAAAGGCAGGAATATTTTGATAGACTATAGCATTGTGCCAAATCTAATAAAATGAAGTTCATTAGGGATAAATGTTGTCATATGTTAATTTTCAATTGTGTCCAACTCCACATGACCTTGTGGACCATAGCATGCCAGTATTGTCCACAGGGTTTTCTTGCAGAGTTAGTGGCATGGTTTGCCATTTCCTTTTCCAGTGGATTAAGGCTGACTGAGGTTAAGTGACTTGCCTAGGGTCACATGCTAGTGAGTGTCTGAGCTCCAGTTTTATCTCATAAGTGCTCTATCCACTCACTGAGCTACCTAGCTGCTTCTTTGAGTACAAAGAAATCACCTTCACAAATAGAAGAAGGCATGGTTAAATAGCAGTTTTGGAAAAAAGAAATTGGGAGATCTTATTGTACAACAAACACTAGAAGTCAACAGTGTGATATGGCAGCTGTATCAGTTTATGTACAGTATGGATTATTTTTAAAAAATGCCTACTGCCTAGTCTCTGGAGGTCCAAATACAAAAAAAGAAAAGTTATTTTATCTGGGGTTGCACTAAAAGGAACCTGGCTCCCAGGAATAGAGAAGTGATATTTGCTCCATATTCTGCCTTCATCAGATAACTCTGAAGTGTTGTGCTTAGTTCTGTATGCCATCATTTAAGAAGGACGTGCATAAGCCAGAGTATTCAGAGAGTAACCAGGGCCTGGAATCCACTTCACATGAAGATCCAGTAAAGGAACTAGGCATATTTAGTCTAGAGAAGATAAGATGCCAGGGAAACATGAGAGCCGTCTTCTAGTATTTTAAAGGCAATCATATGGAAGAGGAATTAGACTTGTTCTCTAAGAGAGAACAGTGGTTAAAAGTTACAAGGAGACAAATTCTCATTATAACATAGCCAGCCTCTGTATAAGCATCTCTATAGAGGGGGAACTCATCACCTCTGGAGGCAGCCCCATACCACTTTGGGACAGCTATAATTGTTAGGAGGCCTTTCCTAACATTGGCTTCAATTGACTACTTCAGAACAAGTCTTATCTTTCTTGTACATGACAGTCCTTCAGATTCTTAAACACAGCCCAGAATTCTCTTTTCCAGACTAAATAAGCATAGTCCCTTCAGTGGCTACTTTGAGGAAATGAACTTCAAGTCCCTTAACCACCCTGGTTACCTGTCACTGTGTGCTTTGTGGAGCCTCAAAGTAAACACAGTGCTACAGATGTTTTCTGACTAGCACGAGTCAAGAGGGATAGTTACCTTCTTATTCCTGGAAAACTATGTTTCTCTTAATGCAACCCAAATTTGATTTTTTTTCCCCGTCACACCAAACTGTTGAGTCATATTGACCTGTGGTTCACTAAAATCCTCAGTTCTTTTTCAGATGGCTGTCTAAGCTTTTCCTATCTCATGATTTTGCAGTCACTTTTTTGAACATGTCCTGAAGTGTAGGACTTGACATTTTTCTCGTTGAATTTCATCTTATTAGATTCAACTCTATGTCTCTAGTCTATCAGTATCTTTTGGTAATCTTAAGTCTTTTATTTTCTGGAATTACATCTTAATCCAACTGTGTATATATATGTGTGTGTGTATATGTACACACACACATTAATACATGTCATATATATGCCAACAATATTTTACAACTTTAGAAGAGATAGAAAATACATATTTAAGTAGGAATTGAAAGGAGTAAAATTCTAGCATTCTTAAGAATCATGTTTGCATATGTGTGATTTTCTTTTACACATAAAAAAATAAAATAAATAAATCAACAATTGACAGCCTATTTCATAATAACCTAATGTTTTTGACTTGTGTTTTGTTATTTTCTCCCCATGGTTAACCAGTGCCATATGATATATATATATATTTATTAGAAAACATCTTCCAAAGTCTTTTCCTGCTCTAAATTAATTGTCTTATGATAGTTGACATAGTGGGAGAGACTCTGCATTTTTGTTTAACAGGCTGAGAACCATTGTATTCAGAAATTCCAGGTGGGCTAGCCATCTATATTAAAGTACTGTCTTGAGTTGACTGATCAGAAGGGAGAAAGTATTTATTGAAAATGATGATGAAATCCTGAACCTTATTCCTAACCTTAACCTTAATTCTAACCTTTTCCTTTACCATAAAAACAAACAAAAAACAAAATATTGATGAAAATGGAATTGACAAATATTAAGTTTATTTAAATTGTTAATATTTACTGGATGTTATTTTCAGAGGAGAAGAAGCAGATGGTTGCTAATGTGGAGAAACAGCTAGAGGAAGCAAAGGAACTGGTAAGTAGAATTTGGCTCTTAAATTAGAATACAGTGGCTGCCAATAGTAGATGAAATGTGATCTTGGGAATTTTTCTCCAGTCTATTTTTTAGCACTTGAAGTAGAAGGAAAAATTGTTGGTTGTTCTTTTAATGTAAAACAATTAATCTATTTGGATAAGTGAAGATTTAATATCTTGTTAGCAATTACAAAATATTTACTAACTGCCTGCAATTTATAATGCCTTATAAGATGATGTGGAGAATTTGTAGGATTTCTGTTATAGAAATACCTATATTTTCCATAGTAAAACATTAGATATCTTGAATGTATCTTAAATTTTTTGATAAAAGAATTTCCCTCAGAGCCAAGGATTAGGCCCTTTATAGACCAAACCATTTTATTTTAATTTTTAATGGGAATTTTTCTAATATAAGTTATTTATATCCCTGCTTTATTGAACAGAGGATATGGACCATATTCTAACACTTTGTTGTTAACATAATCATGTGCTATAAATACAAATACATATGTAGGTGAGATAAGACATGGAGCTTGAATGACCTAGCCTGATACTTTACTACTATAGATCATTGAAACATGCTGGTTTGTATGCCTTTAGCATGATACATTGATGCCCTCAGGGGCCGTTGAGGTGAGTTGGTTGCTTTGACCTAACCTACCCCTCCTTGAAGTTCAAGATTCCTTATGTCTTACATCAAGCACTATGGTACTGAGGTGAAAAGCTGTTCATCCTCTGGTTTCCTTTGCAGAATCTCTTCTCCGCTGTCATTTTGTCTGCTGCCTGCCATCATCCCCTTCCCTGCTTTTAATCTTTGCCAACCACTGCTGCTTTTAATCTCTACTGATTCAACTGTCTGCTGCTTTCTTCCCTTTTCTCTCTGCTTTTCTTCTTTCTGTCTCCTGTGGCTCTACCCTGCTTCTTGGCGTTCTGGCAAAAAGACTGCTCCCCTTTCTGACCATCATCTGCTAATCAGAGTGCTCCTTTCCTTCTGGTTGGCAAACTGACCCAGACTGCTCTGCATCAGGTGTAACTGTCAGATTGGCATCTCTTCTCAATTGTTTTTATTGTTGCTGAGCTCTTAGGAGTGACTTCCTCATAACCTGCACCCCTTCTCCTCCCCAATTACCAACCTGGTTTGTTTTGTGGTAGGGAGTCATTATCATGGTTTTGGAATTGTTTCTGGGGCTTTGAGATGCTGGACTTATTGTCTCTGTCTCACAAGTTGCTTTTTTAAAAATACAAAATATTTTTATATCTATCTATATATCTATATCTCTATATATACTCAAGGAGCTTTATATCTATATCTATATATATTTTATGTATATACTCGAGGAGCTTATAATCTTTTTTGTTTTTAGAGATTTTTGCAGAAAAATTTGACCAAGATTATTTTATTTTTAAAATATTACAAATAATTTATTATTCTGGTATAAAGAAAAATGGTTCACCTATAGATAGCACTTTAGGAATTAAAAAGTGCTTATCTCACAATAACACCTTCCCCCTGCTGGGAAGGTATGGAAAAATTATTATTCCCATTTGCAGATAAGAAAACTGAGGTTCAGAGAGCTGAGGTGATTTGCTCATTATTCTGTGATTGGTATCAAAAGCAGGCCTTGCTCCAGTTTTTTGGTGCCTCATACATATTACCATTTTGCCACTATGATTTTTGCCTGTGGTTTTCCTATTTGGGCTAATAGATACTTCAGACTATAAAGTGTTTCTCTTTTGAGTTAAAGCTATTTACTTAAAAAAAAATTAGGTGCACATAGGAATCTCTTGGTTTTTTGTTGTTATTTAAAGAAAATTAGTTAGGGGACAGCTAGGTGGCTAAGTGGATAGAGAGCCAGGCCTAGAGAGAGGTCCTGGGTTCAAATTGGCCTTAGACACTTCTATCTGTGTGACCCTGGGTGAGTCTCTTAACCCAAGTTTCCTAGCCCTTTAGTGCTCTGCTGCTTTGGAACCAATACTTAGTATTTATTCTAAGACAGAAGGTAATGGTTTATTAAAAAAGAAGATGACAAAGAAAAAAGAAAAAAATTAGTTAGAACTGTTATTCTTCAAGGATCTATGTGGATCCTTTTTTCGTTTTACTATTCTGTGACTTAATAGTTGGTCTTAAAATGCTGTTCTGACCAAAAAACTCATCACTATGTTGGAAACCTGATGGTGAGTCTTTCTGAATTAGGTTGATTCTTGACTGGTAGTTATATGCTCCGTTTCTGAGCTCATACTTGAAGCCTTGGTGTAGGACCTGCCAAGGCCTGTCATTTACTCCTATACCTTTCAGCAACAAGGCCATCCCATAATGAATAATCACAGTAGCTAATATTTTTATTGCTCTTCAAGGTTTGCAAACAGTTTCATATATGTTATCTCATTAGAGCCTCACAATCACTTTGGGAAGTAAGTGCTAAAGATGTTATTCTCGTTTTAATAGATAAGGAAATTGAATCTCAGAGAGGCTTAATGACTTGCCTCTAGTCACCCAGCGAGGAAGTGTTAGAAGTAGATTTTTTTTTTTTTAATTTTAAACCCTTAACTTCTGTGTATTGACTAATAGGTGGAAGATTGGTAAGGGTAGGCAATGGGGGTCAAGTGACTTGCCCAGGGCTCCTTGACTCTAAGTTCCAATGTTCTTTGTACTATACTACATTACCTTTTAGAGTAGTAGGACTTTAGTGGAGGATCCACAAGTCATACACATTTGTGCTACTTAGCTCTAATTTCTTACTATTCAGTAGTAATAATAGGAGATAAATGTTTAATGTTAACAGCTATGATAATAATTCTGATAGCCATTATTTATTTAGCATATTAAAGTTTACGAAGTACTTGCATATATTATCCATTGATTATGTTGAATAGAAAGACAATTAAGCTTCAGAAAGTTTACTGCTCCTGTCAGAATGACTAGATAATATGTAGTCAAAATTTTTAAAACTACACTAAAATATAGATAGTGAAAAAGAATATAATTGTGATATATCTATTGTATGTTCTATTGCCAAAGACTTTAAAATTGCACTATAAATATATCAAATTTTTGTATATAAAAGATCTAATTTTATTAAAAACTTACCAACCAGTTCTAAAAATCTAATTTGCAACTATTATTTCCCCTCTTCTCCCAAATGATTCAAGGGGATCCTAAATGTTTTCAAGATTGCAGCCCATTCTCTTCTGTGGCTAGCATCAGTAATTATCTTCAGAGGTAGCTTCTGAGGATCTCAGAAGGAAAGTGAGAACCAGAAGGGATAAAATGGTTTAAGTAATAGATCCTATTTTCTACCTCTTTGCCCTTGTTTGCCTATCCTTCTGAGTAAGTCAAGAATAGGAAACAGGAACCCAGTTGCTGAATTAATCACTAGATTGTTCCAAAGACATTTAATGTAAAACTTGCAATAGCAATAGAAAGTTTTCTATTTTGTCCTGGAAAGATTTTTAGCAAGGTAAAACAGAAGACACTTTTATGTTTTGTACTACTTCTTGAATAAGTACTTTTTGGAGAAAAGTCATTACATAAATTTAGTGAAAAAGTAATCTCACCATGAAGTAGCTGCGTAGTCTTGGATAAATCACTTAATGGTTCTGGGTCAGTTTTCTTTTTTTTATATATATTATATATTAAGGCATTGAATTAAAGGGTACTTCTATCTCCCAAATTCTGTGATTTTATTTATTTTAATTAATTAGCTAATTAATTAAAACTTTTGCCTTCTTTCTTAGAATCAATACTGTATATTGATTCTAAGGCAGAAGAGTTGTAAGGGCTAGGCAGTGGGGATCAAGTGACTTGCCCAGAGGTCACACAGCTGGGAAGTCTCTGAGGTCATATTTGAACCCAGGACCTCCCATCCCTGGGCCTGGCTCTGAATCCACTGAACCACCCGCTTTTATTAAAGCCTTCAAATAATTTTTTCTTCCTCCTTCCTCATTAGCTTGAACAGATGGACCTGGAAGTCCGAGAGATCCCTCCACAAAGTAGAGGAATGTATACCAGCAGAATGAGGAGCTACAAGCAAGAAATGGGAAAACTTGAAACAGATTTTGTGAGTCAAATTCTACTCATAGTCATATTTGTAGGACTTTGTCCTGAATTTCTCACCTCTTATAACCAGTTCTAAATGGATAGAACTTCATTGTTTATTCAAAATTTTGCTTAGGGAATCGAATGTAGTTTTTGGCTAACAATAGAATTTCAAACATGATAGATCAATAAGTAATTCAAACTTCTGTCCAACTGTTCCATTATTCCCAAATAAGTTACTGAGCATTGTAAAGTACTGAATTCTTAAAAGAATTTATAATTAATAGTCTCTGACCTTAAAGACTTCAGTTTGCCCTCTTCCCTCTGATAAGCTTCCTTCATGTGATATATACTTATTTGGAAGAGAATGAAAATTCTCCTGTTAATTATATTTTTAAAATCCCTTGTTATATTTCTTTAGTTATTAAGTGACATTGACCTTTATGATTCTGATTTTAATTCTTTAAATTTAAGCAACAGTAAAAAGGTAGTATTATTGGATTATTCATTGTCCTCTGTATATTCCCCCTGCCTTTCCTGAATATGTGCATATTTTTGTGTCTTTATGTGTTTTATTTCCTTTGTGCCCTCCCCTTTGGCCTATTGAATTTCAACTTTTTTTTTTAAAGCCTGACATGGTGTCTTTTCAAGAAGGCTCCTTTAGTCTGAAATGTGTGTATATCCCCAAAACCTCATATAGAATCTTGTTTCACAGCTCCCTAATGAGGATATTGTGCATTACTTTTGTATTATAACTATTGGTGGGATAGATATCATTTTTTGAGGGCAGGGGCCTATCTATCCTAATGCCTAGCACAGTGTTCTGTTCATTCAAGACACTAAATAAGTTTGTTGCAGGGATAATGTTATGAGCACAGCCTATTGAGAAGACATTGGGAAGAAAAAAACAACCTTCGAATAAGTGTCATGCCACAGAACATATTAAAATACAAATAATCCTAATAAGGGTTGGGCAGCTCTGCAAAGGAGATAGGATATATCCTTAAGCCATAAGACAAAGAGGTTCCAGGGATATCATAACACTAATGACCTCTTCCTTTCCAACCCAAAGTACAGGTTTCCTACTTGAGCATATAACAATATGTGCCGGACACTTTTTCCTTAAGTCGTCCGTAGGTAACTCATTCATTTTGACTAGTTCATCAACAAGCATTTATTAAATAATTCTAATGTTCCTGACTGCTGAGTGTTAGGAAGGAAAAAAAAAAGGTAAAATACAGTCCCTTCCCTCCCTCAGTGAGCTCATGTTCTGATGGAGGAGACAACATGCAAGAACTACACACCAGATATATACTGAATAAATGGGAAGTAATCTCAGAGGGAAGACACTAGCAAGGTTTAAAAGGAAGAAGGACTGATAAAGGCATCTTAAGAAGATGAAATGTGAACTGAGTCTTGAAGGAGGTCAAAAGGCAGAAGTGAGAATGGAGAATATTCCATGCCTGCAAGAGTTTATCCAAAGGTGTGGAGCCTGGAGGTGGATTATAACCAGTGAGGAGCTGGTAAGGAAGCCATTGTTGCTAGGTCATAGAATATGTGGAGAGGAATAAAATGTAGGAAGATTGGAAAAGGTAGGGAGGGGCCAGATTCTGTGGGGCTTTAAAAGTGAAACAAATTTTATATTTGATCCTGGAGGTAAAAGGGGAAGCCACAAGAGTTTGAAACCTTGTAGTTATCTTCCATTTTTCACTTTTCTTTATTATTCCCTCCACCCCTGCCCTGGCCCCCATTTAATTATTTGCAAGGGTTACCGATGTGACTCTATCTTGTAGCTCTTCCCATTGATTTTCTTATTTCTAATCCTTTGGCTTTCACATTAAATCAGGCTTTCAGCACCTTTCATCCTCACTAATGTACTAGACTTATAATTGGACTCCCTCATTCTTTTCTCTTCATTTTCCAGTCTAGCCTCTATACAGCTACAAAACTGATATTCCTAAATCAGAGTTATGATCATGCCCTTATCCTAATATCTCTAGGATAAGATATAGACTCCTCTAGGGATCAGTTAAAACCCTCAATCTATTCTCAGTTGATCCTTGTAGGTTGATTTCATATTTTTCCAAACCCAATCCCTCTATACTCAATGCTCCACTCCCCACCCCAACCCCATTAATCAACAAGCATTTGTTAAGCATATATTATGTGCTAGGCATTTCTGTTCTTGGTAAATGACTTCTCCTTGTCTACCTTTTTGCCTTTGTACAGGCTGCCCTCTTTTCTTACCTCTGACTTTTGGAATTTCTCTCTTCCCTTGGGATTCACTCCTTATAAGAAGCCTACCCTAATTTCCACCCCTCCACTAGCTGCTAATGCTCTCCCACCTCATTTTGCATTTACATTGTATGTATTTTGTGTTTACTTTTGTGAGTATGTGTTATTTTTCCTTTGTCCTTAAAGGGTGAGGCTTTTTGGGGTTTGTCTTTATTGGCCTCTAGCATAGTAATTTGTTAATAATAGATGCTTAATAAGTGATTGTTGAAATGTATTGGAATGCTGGAGCATTGATAAAAATTTTGAGTACTAAACAAAATGTCAGAAAGTGTCCATTTAAGCAGCCAGGTGGCTCTGTATATAGAAAGCCAGGTCTAGAGTCAGGGAGGACTTGGGTTCAAATTTGATTTCAGACATTTCCTAACTGTGATCCTGAGCAAGTCATTTAAACCCAATTATACCACTCTTCTGCTTCAGAATCATACATAGTAATGATTCTAAGACAGAAGATAAGGATTTTTAAAAAGTGCCCCTGCCCCTGTTAATTGCAAAATCAGATTTTTTTTCAGCCTTATTGTAGTTTTTTATATTTATGCCAAATAAAGAGACAAAGAAAGACAGTTTACTTTGTTGGATTTAAAAATCAGTCTGGCAGTCTACTGAACTATTTCTGGCCTGGGCAAGCTACCCCCAGCCCCCAAGGTTTCCCAGCACAGTCTTCCTTATCTCCCCCTATCATAAACCTAAAACTGAAGCTATCTTATCTGATGAATATTAACTTTCTTGAGGAATGTTTGTCTATGTTTGCCTGCTTTACAATATTTGCCTATTTAATGTATGTTTGCCAAATGCTTCCAGACCCCTGACCCTGAACCCCCCACCCCCAGATGCTTCCTGACCACCTGTCCCTGACACTACCTTGATAATTATGTATGTACCAACCCCCTTCCCCAAACATTTCTATATAAACTCTTGGCTGAGAATTCCAAGGGGTCGTTCAGGCATGCCTCTCTGCCTAGGGACCCTAGCTATTATTGCTAGTAAAGAATGAGCCTCTTCTTGCATATTGCATTGTCAGTGTGATTCTTCCTCCGGCCATGAACCTGGGTTAGGTATTAAAATTTGGGTACAACAACTTTCTTTCCCGTAGTTCACCAGAGCCATATTAATAATTAACCATCAATAAAATCTGATCCTCAGCATCCTACAACTTTTAAGGCTCTGGTTTTAAAAATAAGGCAAATATCGTATAAAATGTAATTTATGGAGAGCTTTAGGTATCTCTGGTAACATTCTGTAAATATCTTTGATTGAATTAACTTAAATTTGCATTAGTAGGGAGAGAGACACCATTGAAACTTCCATATTATAAATTTCAGATTTGTCACTTGGGCCCACTGAGCTTCTGAGCTTTTAAGTACTAATGTGACTAGATAGAAATGGTAGTAGTAGTAGTTGACATAGAGGTAGTTGTAGTTGTAGCTGTGTGTAAGGGAAAGCAATTATAGATTTTTGTAGTATAGTGAAATTTTCATAATGAAAAGATTATGAAATTATGAAAAAAATAATGTTAACATCATTTAGTTCAGCCCTCTTATCAATGTGAAGGAAAATAGACCCAGAAGTCTTTGTAGTTGGAAAAAGTTAAATAACTTGATCTAAGTCTCTTTTCCCTCAATATATTTCTTAATCCACTAGGTTTCAGCCATTGGCTAGTGCTTCTTTAGGAGAACAGAAAGGTTTTTGTGATTTAAGGAGAAGTGAGATGGTGAAACTGTTTAGCTATACAATATCATAGAACTATTAGCTATTTGGGTGATTGGCATATTTGGTATTAGTTTTTTTTGTTTAATAATTGCTTTTCATTTTCTCATCTGTTCAGATCTGATGAGCAAATCCTTATTTGATAAATACCTCTATCTGAAAATGTTGACTTAAAGAGAAAATTATGAGAGCTGGCAGTTTATAGACAGAACACTGAGAATTTTAATTAAACTCTCTGCCTTACCTTGAATGAACAGAGTAATTGGACAGATTGTTTTAAAAGTTGTTATTATTATAATTTAGTTCAATAAGCATTGTATAACCTCTTTTAGGCACCATATTAGTACTAGGCTTTCAAAGACAAAAATGAAACATTCTTTGCTCTTGAGTGGCTTGCCTTCTTTTGAGAGCAAGTGGGATTGAGACATATATAAATAAGCAAATACAAATCTAAACCAAAGTTATTTTCCAGAATTGGTACTAGAAAATGGGGATAGGGGTGTTAGTATAGGGTTTGTATTGAAGGTATCACTTTAGCTGAATGTTACACTTAGTGGTTGTTTTCCTCGTGAGTCAAAATGTAGCTAATAAAAATGAGGCATTTTTTTTTAAACCTTTACCTTCCGTCTTGGCAGAAGAGTGGTAAGGGCTAGAAAATGGGGGCTAAGTGACTTGCCCAGGGTCACACAGCTGGGAAGTGTCTGAGGTCAGATTTGAACCTAGGACCTCTGGTGTCTAGGCTTGGTTCTCAATCCACTGAGCTACCCAGCTGCCCCCAAAATGAGGCATTTATTAATCAAATAAGTAGTTTGAGTCTCCACTGTAGTCATTCATCTTTTTTCCAAAAGATGAACATTACTGTCTATTTCTAAAAAACAGCTAAAGATTTTACAAGCCCCTCTGACCAAGTAGAGTCTCAGTAAGCAAGAAGAAAGAAGATGGAGAAAGTGAAGTTACTAGGTACTATCTTTCCTCATTAAAAATGATAGAAATGTAGTTTTGTATTGAATGAAATGGTCTTTAGCACTGTGGCCATGGCACCATCTTGTGGCTAATGATATAGTTGCATTATTTCTTTTTTCTTCTCTAACAGCTGTAAGTGGAAATTCCTTTTTAAAAAGCAGTGGTTTTGGGTAGTGGATTAGATCATGCTGAATGTTAGAAATAGAGAGGGTTTTTTTTTTTTTAACCTTGAGTCTATAGTTCACTTCTATCCCAGTTCGGTGGTGACTAAATGCTATCATTTTCCTGTTTAGCAAGCAGTCTATGTGATCTGATTGTTAGGCCAGCTCCTAGTGGATAGCTGTCTACATCAGAGAATGGCACTTCTATTGACAGTCTCAGCAGTGAGGCTGAGTAGTCCTGGAAACCCAACTCTCTTCAGACTATTAGAGTTGGTCCCTTAGGTCAGGGTTCAGGGGATGTTGGGGAACAGCTTGAAGCTTTCACTGCCACTGCCTGTGCTCTCTCTTTAGGTAGGTGAATAGACAACTTAAGTATCAGACTTCAGGAGAAGCGAGGCCTGACATTCTGGTACCTTTCACAAGCCTGAGGGAGTATAAAGAAGAACAAATATGAAAGCTGAGTCCTCTGGTTTTTTACTTAAATTGAAAGGACAAGAGTTTGAACATTTGTTTACATGCTTTATTATCTAATATTTTTCCTATGTTTGAGTGTGATTTAGATCTCTTGGCAGAGAGATTCTCAGTCACAAGTCTAATGTACTCATCCCAAGACTGTCACCACAAATTCTCTATCAGTGTAGTACTCCCACCATGGTTCCACCCAATAGCCACTCTAAAAATGGAATTTGAAGCCAAACTAGAAAAAGTGTCTCCCTGAAAGCAGTTCCTCAGTTTGTTCAACCCCACACTCTTATTGGTCTCTTATGGTTCTTTATTTGTATTGGATAGCTTACTTATCCTGTTAACTCCTATCTGCTAGGTGATTCTGAAAAGTATATTTTCAGGAGTAAGAGATTTCTGCAACAATAACCATCTAAACATTTTATTTGTAACATTTTATGTAGTGTTTCCTTTGGAAAGCCTTAAGGATACTGAAATGTGTTTGATGCCCATTTCCTAATAGCTGGTCTAAGACTAGGAACATATTTCCCATAAATTCTTGATAAGCAATTCTCAATTGTCAGATGGAAGTCATCATCTTTATTTGCTTGGGTGGACTGGACCTTGACATTTGCCTCTAGTTTCCCAGACTAAACTGAAGTGCTTCATTTGAGGGGAAGTTTTGCCTGGTTAAAGTTATTAGGAAATCAGTGTGCATTTGGCATGCTTTGGCTAGATTCTCATTCCAGGCTTCACCTCAGGTACCGGGGCTGCTCACAGAGCTCCCATTAACTTCAAAGGCCAACATTCAGAAGGAATCTTCTGGGTGGTGAGGAAACCGAAAATCTATCCACCAAGCTGTAGTAAATGCCTTCAGGGTGCTGAGCTGTGTTTATTTCTGTCACTCTGGTCTCTTGATCCAGGATTCTGTAAAGGTGCTGTACTCCTGACCCCTTTCCCTCCCATGTATACTTGAACATAACAGGAATTTGTGTTAAATATTTCATTGTTGGCCCCATGTGCTGCACTGGAGCTTGGCCTTAATAGATTTTCTTTACTTTGGAAGCTATGCCTTTTTTTTGCCAGTTCAACTATTTTTATAATAGTTGCTTTGAGTTTCCAACTACTTACCTTTTACATAACTGTGGGATCTGTTAAAATAACTTATATGTCATCCTTGTTCAGTGGATAGAGTTGAAGCAGAATATTTATATTTAAATATAAGCAATTATAAATACACTTGTATACATGTAGCTATAAATAGCCTACTTCAACTCCATCAACTGAATAAGAATGACGTAGAAATTATTTTATAGATATTGCTATAGGGAGTATATATGCATGCATGCATACATATATGTATATGCAAACAAAAATAAATATAGGTATATATGAATATATATACCAATATGATTATATATTATATATTATATATATACTAATGTCAGTAAAAATGTCCACATCTGAATATTCATCAGAGGAAGCAGGGATATAGTTGAAAGACCCTGAAGAACTAGATTTTTAAGTCTCATTTTATTAGAATCTGATCTTAGGCAAAATTTCTCCCTCTCTAGCCATAGTTTCTTCATTTGTACTATCTGCCTCACAGGGTTATTTTGAAGATTCAGTGAGATAAAAATAAAGTGCATATATTAAGCGATAAACTAAATAGATGCTTTTATCATGTTTATTTACTATCCCAGGTATTCTAGAAACCTTAGTGCATTTTTAAGCTACTAAATCTTCTAATACTTACAACTACACTAAGAATTGTGAGACACACTGTGTAGTAAATAGATAGAATAATAGTCAGTTAATAAGCATTCATTAAGCCCTTACTATATATATGCTCTAATTTCCTCCCTCCCTTCCTTCCTTCCTCCCTTTATTCCCTTTCTTCTCTTCCTTCCTTCCTTCCTTCCTTCCTTCCTTCCTTCCTTCCTTCCTTCCTTCCTTCCTTCCTTCCTCCCTTCCTCCCTTCTTCCCTTCTTCCCTTCTTCCTTTCTTCCCTTCCTTCCTCTCTTCTTTCCTTCCTTCCTACCTTCCTCTTCTCTCTTAGAATTAATAATAAGAGCCTGTTCCCAAGGCAGAAGAGCATTAATGGCTAGGCAACAAGGGTTAAGTGTCTTGCCTAGGGTCACATAGTCTGGAACTATCTGAAGCCAAATTTGAACCTAGGGCCTCCTGTCTCTAGGTCCAACTCTTTCATCTATTTGAGCCACCTAAATACCCCTATGCTTTAATATCTTAAAACTGGACTAAGACTTATAAAACCCCATGTATCTAGTTCTAGATATTGTTAAAATCTGATAGGACCTGTCATTGTCACTTTGGGGTTTTATTAGCTTCCTTTTCTGCCCTCACTAGAATTTGAGTTCTGAAATAGAACTTAGGAGAATATTTTTCACAAGACAGAAAGTAGTGGCTGGGTTGATGTTGTGGCATTTCTAACTCTCCTAAGCTCTTTTAGTAGGAGAGGAAGTTAGAAATGATACTGATATGCCAAAGAAGATCAGTTTTTTGTCCTGAAGATGGTCAACCCTGACACTTCCACTTCTCAAAATAAGTCAGCGATTTGATGACCTTTTTCCTTTGGCTTTTTCCCCAGCTACTCTCCTCTTAACCTGGGAAGAAGTTGAGGGCATAAAGGCAAAGATAGGAAGAGATGAGGTTTTAAGAGAATATTTATTGACCTGTTACAGATTTGAGTCCAGTGATGGTCACTAGATGGCAGTGTTTGTTAGCATAGCACCTTTTTTTTTTTTTCCTTTTTCTTTTCTTTTCTCTCTCCCCCTCTTTTTTTAAAAACTTGGGTAGTAACTGAAATTACTGCCTCATGAATAAAATATTTCTAGTGGGATTTGCATTTCTATATTGGCTGAAGATACTATGTTGAATGTTTTATTAACTAGCCCAGTGCAACTGTCAGCCTATTAAAGAGATCCAATGGACCCTGTTTAGATAAATAAACTAAATAAATCCAATTCGTCAAATTGTGTTCCTTGGCTGTTTATTTTCCATTCTTTTGATGTACAGTTTATTTTAAGTTAAAGCCTCATTGGTTTAAAAATTAATGGGAAAATGTTATTTGGTGTTTGGAACATGAAGAGACTAATTGCCATAGTCAAAAATAGCCTTGTTTTTAAGGTTAAGTTGTTTGCTCACAAATGGTGAACTTTTTGCTGGTTATTTATAAACTCTTCTTTAGTTGAAAATAGAGTGGGATATTCTAGAAAAATGAATCCCTTCACTGGATTGGTTATATTTCTGTTTAATTTTACTAATAGTAGTAGTGAGGAGTAGTGGTGGTAATGAGAACATGTGTGTTTATGTATATATAGATAGATAATATACAGTGCTTAAATTCATAAAGCAGTTGGCATATATTATCTCATTTGAATCTTATAACCCTGTGAGGTTAAAGATACTATTATTCCTGTCTTACAGATGAGGAAAGTTGTGGGAGGCCAATAAGAGAAACAGAGTCTCAAATAGATAAAAATCTTAGACTCCTCTTTTGACTCTTTTTCTGATCCACACCTTTTCTTATCAGAAAACTTTAAGTTCTTAGCAAACCAGCAGTCAAGAGGTTAACATTCTCACCTTTGGTCAGAAAAAGCACCTGCTTAAAAGCAGTCTTAAAGCCAAGGCCAAAAATTCAGGGACCTCCCAACCCAGCAAATATTCCCAGACTTAACTAACTGATAATGAGATAGCTACAATCCAATCTTGTACTTTATCTTCACCTTGAAGCTTCTGAAGCTTCTCTGTATTGTCTAAGTTGAAACTGTAATTCTGCACAGCTGTGAAACTCTGTTCTTCTGGGTGAAAGGGATTTTGAATTTTCATATATAATAAACTTGTGACTCAATGGCACTTCGGAGAAGCAGCTATGAGCTAACAGAAAGATTGTCTCCCATGTCCCATTTCTTTATCAACTAAGCCTTCCTTATCAGATTATCTGGAGATGATAAATAGATTTTGACAGAAAGTTATATTGACACATAGCTAGCAAGTGTTAGAGATGGGATTTGAACTTGGTCTTCTAACTGTTCCTCACACAAGACACTGCCAAGAATATTCCTCTTACTGCTTTCCTTCAAATCTTAGCTAAAGTCACACCATTTACAAGAAAACTTTTCTGGTCCCTCTTTTTGCTTGTAGTTTTCCTCTGAGATTATCTCCTATTGAAGCTGTATATGTCTTGTATGTACATAGTTGTTTGCCTGTTGTCTCCCCCCATTAGAATGTGATCTTCTTGAAGACAGAAACTGGTTTTGCCCTTCTTGGTATCCACAAAACTTAGCACAATGCCTGGCACTCAGCAAACCCTTAATAAATGTTTATGGAGTTGGCTTGACTTGATACTAAGAATAACACATTATTAAGTATTCCATTCTGTGACTTCTGTTTTATTGGCATTAGTACTTAAATAGTTCAAAAGATCCATGGTTTCATCAGTATTGGGTATTTTTTTTCTGGGCCAAATATTTATTATCATGCAAAACACACTTCCATATTGGTCATTCTTTTAAGAGTACACTCATACAAAACCAAGACCCCAAAATGTGAAAGACAGTATGCTTTGATCCACGTTCATCCTATACCAACAGTTCTTTCTCTGGAGGTAGATAGCATTTCTCATCATAAGTCCTTTAACATTGTTTGGGTTATATCTTTTAACAATGTAGATGGCCGTTTCTCAACTCTCTGGTTCTGATGGCTTCAGCAGGCAGTTCTATTAATTTAGGTCCAAAAAGGTCTTTTGCCTAATGATCTATTTTCTGATGATTAATGACCCTGGTCTTAGCTAGGCTAGATGTCAAAGGATAATGTTTGTGGCCTGGCTGGCAGTAGAAGTCTTATTTGCTTGGTGTAGGACCTATTAGAGCTTGTGCTCTTTGACACCCTTCAAGAACCCAAGGTCAACTCCATATAATATTGAGTAAAGCTGTCACTTATAAGAAAAGTAATTTACATATACATACATTTGAACCTTGCTTGTTTCCTATGTGAAATAGTATCCATTGGGAACAAAATCATTTAGTTGACCAAAAAATGATATCTTCTTTAATCTAAGTCAATAATTTGCTCACAAAATGTTGAAATATAAAGGTAAAATGTCATTACTAAGGCATATAGCATGGGTAATACTTCCATACTTCATGGATCTAAGATTTTATCTGTGATTCCACCACAAGTAGATATTGCTCCTCATAATAGGCTAGGTTGCTCAAGTTTCAGAGGCTGAAAAGTTTTATCTCCTGTTAGCCAGATTTCTAGTGTTGTATTTCTCCAAACTTAACTAGGCTTGACTATGGACAACAGACACTGCCAACTGTCACCTGTTTATACTCAAGCTTTTCCAATTTAGTAGGATTTTCCAGAGCTTTCACTGCCTTGGCATAATCTTCAAGATCCCAAGATCAACTCCACACCATCATGAAAGGCTTTTGTGGCGATATTCTCTGACATTTTTAGAGAACCTAGAGGGTGCTTAGCTCAGTACAGAATTAGTGAATTTCACTATCTATACAAGGAGTAGGTGTAAATTCCGTGTCTGGCAGTAATCATGTAAAACAAAACAATATATTTTTTAACTCTTTGAAATCCCATAGGATCTCTTTGTGTCTGGCATACCCCTTTTGTTGGAAGCCATATTTAGCAGTGTGATTAGTAGAAGTAGAAATGAACCTGGACTCATCACTCCCCATTCTTTTTAGTCACCTTTTTCAAGTTATTTTTTTAAATGACTATTTTATTCTTATTAATCAGGAACCACACAAAACATTAAACAAAATTTAAAACAAATGAGGGACTTATTTATTAGCTTGTGTCTTTTAAGGAGAATTCAGCAGGTTCAGATGGTGGTTAATCATACTTACAAAAGGTATAGTTAATTTTATAAAGCTTGTGTCACTGTAGCTCAGGATTTCTGCTTCATTTTAGCTCTCCAGACCTTCCTACATGAGAAATCAGACTGGGAACAGGAAAGGTTTAGTAAAGAAGGATTTTCCCTTTCTGTTGATCTTTAGAAACCAATATGTATAATTTCATTTATTCCTCAGCATTTATATTGTTTAACTTTCTATTCTTTTGCTATCAGAAATGGGAAAAAAGTAGCCTTTAAAAATACTCACATAGCACCAAACATTTTACTCAAATTGCTTTTTTGATTTTCTTTTCAAGAAGTCCATCAGGTCATGGTTTAAAAGCCCTTACTTTGAATGACCCTGTAATGCATAAGTGTTTTGATGTTATAGATTGTCAGGAAGCAAGTGACTATAAAACAAATTCATTTTATAAATTCTTGAGGCTCTAAAGCCTTTGTAGTGGGAAAGTAGGTTATATTCCATTAGAGCAAATTTTAAGATGGCATCCAAATTTTATTATCCTGAAATTTTCTTGTACAAGTTCATCAGAAGAGTCTTGGAAAAATGTTCATATTTAGTCATGGCCAAAGTTGACCTGGAATTGGATTAAGGGTGTGAAGGGAGAACCTCAGATTTTCTCTCTTTTTTTTTTTAAGAATATATTTTGTGATGTTGGCATCTTGAAATGACTACACAGCACTATAATGACTTTTCTTTAAAACCTTTCTATAGTTTAAAATAGTAATTCTCATTGTTATGTCTAAACATCTTAAACTGTCTGTTTTTTGACATTTGTTGTGGCACATTACCTAAATAAGGTAATAGATGTACAAATGCTTGAGAACTATTAAGAAACATACAAGGGGATAACTAGCTGCTCAGGGGATGGAGAGCCAGGCCTAGAGATGGGAGATCCTGAGTTCAAATTTGGCCTCAAACACTTCATAGCTGTATGATCTTGGGCAAGTTACTTAACCTACATTGCCTAGCTCTTATTGCTCTTCTTCCTTGGAACCCATACACAGTATTGATTCTAAGATGAAAGGTAAGGGTTAAAAAAAAAAAAAAAAAGGAAGTACACAGTTTGGTTAGCAAGACAGATCGAAATACCTAGTAATGCATCCAAGGAACTAGAATATGAAATGTCAAAATCCATTTCTTTTTTTTTTTTTTTAAACCCTTACCTTCTGTCTTAGAGCCAATACTGCATATTGGTTCTAAGGCAGAAAAGTGGTAAGGGCTAGGCAATGGGGGTTAAGTGACTTGCCCAGGGTCACTTAGCTAGGAAGAGTCTGAGGCTAGATTTAAACCTAGAACCTCCCATCTCTAAGCCTGGCTCTCAATCCACTGAGCCACCCAGTTGCCCCCTCAAAATCCATTCTTAATTCTAACCTACTCTTGGGTTATTTTACTTTCTATTGAATTTTGTTTTGTTAATGCATTATTTTTTTGTTCTCCTCACACACTGAGCCCACCTCTTTTCTAATCTTAGCTGGACAATCTGAGTGTTGTACTGGTACTTATGAAAATGTAAAAAAAAAAAAAAAAAAACCAAAAACTTAGAAAAAGGCCTTTAGGATTCTGGGTGGATCTTCTGTGGGGAAACTGTGGGAGAACAAGAACAGACACTGCATAGTGTGAGAAGGCATTGATTGATTGATTGTGATGCACACTTCCATGAAATATTGACTTATTCTGTTTTATAAGAGAGCTCTTCTGTGACTCATTTCCAAGGTAACAGCAAAGTCACAGATAATTTACAATGATTACAAAGTATTTTACCCCTTCCCAGGTCAAAGAAATATTATGTGTAGTCAATTAAAATAAGCTGGAAACATATCTTCTTGGGCTTCTTGGAGATGTTATGTTTCTTTGTGTTTTAGTAGCAAATAAATTGTGAAATGGTTTAGAAAGGTGTGCTGGTAAAGAAAGGCATTCTCTTTGGAGAAATGCAACATGTTTGCTGATTAACTTACTATACTTTAGAGTCAAAGTCATATTGAAATAGATCTCTCAAATGTCCATCTTTTGGGGCTTTCTAGGTTTGGAAGTTTTGGATGGATGAGGTTTGGAAGGATGAAATGAAAATTCGTTTCTTCTAGATATACTAATATACGTGGAACTGTTCTGGTGTGTAATCTTTGCCCAGACTCTCCCTTCCCTATCCTCAAGTTTCCCTTATCCTAAAATATAGGATCCTTTGAGAATTAGTTGGAATAGTTGGTGGTAACAAAGATTTTATCTGACTTTTTTCCTTTTCTCTACATTTCTACTCATAAGAACAGGGAGATATTAAAAGCTATTATATCCAACAAACCTATATGTATCTCCAGAAAATATACTCTTTCTCTAAAGTTAGTATGTAATATATAAAATTAATTGATCACTCGGCAAAGATAGTTCAAAACTCACCCATTATACTTGCTTTTTATTACCCAATATTAAATAAATAAGTAGGAGCCTTAATGCCTAAATCAGAGATAGTCTCTTAAGTAATGTGGCATGAATCTTTGAATTAACTCTTAATCATACATGTATTTATGCTTACCTATTAAATCAATCATCACTCCTCTTGAAAGTGATACCAGAAGTAAAATGAAGGAAATTAGAATTTTCTTCTACTTATTAAGAATAAATTACCACCACCGCCACCACTACCAACCCCACCACCACCCCTACATGGGTTAGTAAGCGAGTGGTCATTTCCAAAGCTTGGGGAAAGTTAGTCCATGCTGTAGTACCTAATAGTTATGCTTAGTGCCCTCAAGTAATTAATCATGTTATTTTTTCAAATCTGTAATTAAAATTTTTCTTAAACTATCTTAGATTAAAAATATTACTTCTGAAAAGCAGAAGCACACATATACTCTAAACATAAGGATATACTAAATAACTGGAATTAGTATGGCCAAAATTAAAACAATTTCAGTCAAACCATCACTGATAAAATAAATACCCACCAACTTCAAATGAATTTCTACTTCAAAAACAAACAAAAAAAGAAGGTGTTTGACTGTTGATGTGGAATAACATTTGGAAGAAAAGAAGAATGAAACAGGTGGTGAGATTCTTTTTCCTTCAATGAAATGAGCATTACTTTGGGAGGTTTGGTGCAGTTTAGATACTGGAAATTGACATTTTTTAATCAGTGGAAGTATTGACTTCCATATGGTTTAGAATAACTTTTTTTTCCTTCAAATCATCATACCCATTAAAAAAAAGTCAAAGTGTGAGAAATGCTGACAAAATCCAATATAATACCTGGCATTTATCTATATGGCTGCTATCATAAGTCAAAGTCTTTTAAATATTAATTTGCTGATGATCTAAATTGAGTTACTGATAAATACCCTTTGATGGTTTTTTAATAGAGATACACTCTGATATGAATAATAATTTTTTTTATACAGGTGGGCTACTGACACTTTTGGTTTGCCAATTGTATCAGAATCAGAACTAGAAATTTGAAAACAAAAACCAAACTAACTGGGTTATACTTTTGGTCTCTTAAACCTGAGCCAGTGGACCTTCTTAATGTGAATTTTCCATTTCCCATTGTTCAGTTTTTGGCTGCCTTAAAAGCAGACACTCCAATTCACTTAATGAAAGTTAATAAAAGTTGTCTCTGGGTTCAACTGGAGGCTTAATTTTTTCTCCCTCTCTCTAAGAGTATTACAAAGCTGTTAGTAACTGCTTGCTTTTTCTTGCACACAAATTGTCCAGAAATCTCCAGTAATCTCTAATCAGAAAGGAAAAAGCACTGGATGTGATAGATAAATAGGATTCTGTTATGGTCAACATCTTCATTGATCTCAACAGAAATTGCTCTTTGCCTCCCTTGTGTCGGTACTTTCTCTTGGCAGTAAGCCTAGTGAATTTGGAGCAGAAAGAGAGAAAATCCACTTGGTTCCAAATGATGATAGCTGTGCATTAGTGGGGGGGGGGGGCGAATCTTACAACTCGATAGTAGAATTACTAGAGGATTTATTTTTTTAAGAAAGTGGGGACAGGGATATAGAATTGAAGTTTCCTTTGTGACCAAATTGAACAATTTCTAACTTGATGTAACTTAAGTCTTATGTCAATTTGTTGGCAATATACTAAAAATCTACTGAAATCATGAATTACCTTTTTAATTATTTGTCTAAAGATATCAAAAAAGATACCGGAAAAAGAATGCTGTGGTATGTGTTAAACACTGCCATTTTAAAAATGTGTCACATCCAAAGTAAGATAATTGTGTCTTCTAGAATTTCTTTATATACTTCGTTGATATTTTTTGATTCATTAATATTTTGTCCTATTTACTCCAAGATTAGATATTTTTATTCATTTAAAAACATTTTCATCACAAACTCTCAAAATCCCAAGAAAACAGAAAAGTATTATTTGGGCATATAGAGTTAAGTAATTTTTTGCCAGTGAGTAAACAAGGGAGAGAGGCTGAGCATTTATCAAAGCCTACTATGTGCCAGACACTACTAAGCACTTTGCAAATATTATCTCATTTGATTAGAGACAAAGATAATGCATTTACCTTTCCAGTCTTTTTATAGCTTATACTCCCTTCCCCATCTATCACCCCTGTCTCCCCATTCAAAAATATTCTAAAGTATTATAACATTGGCCTTCTTGTTCCCAGAATAAAACTCCCATCTCCCAGATCCAAGAATTTTTACTGATTGTCCCTCATACTTAAAATGCTTTCTTTCCTCATCTCTTTTTTCCTGGCTTTCCTAACATTCTAGCTAAAATACCACCTTTTATATAGGAATCCTTTCCCAAGCTCCTTTAATTCAAGAGCCTTCCCTCTGTTGATTATTTTTAATTTATCCTGTTTATATAGCATGTTTGTACAAAGGTTTTTGCATGTTTTCTCCCCCTTTAGACTGTGATCTCTTAAAAGCAGGGCCTGGCATTTACTTTCCTTTGTAACTTCTGTGCTTAGCACAATTCCTAACACATAGTATTTACTTAATAAATGTTTATTGGCTGAGAAGGTGTCCTCTCTTCCTCCTTGTAATCAGAGACTGGGTATTGACAAATGGTGCCCAGTATTGTTATGGTTAAGTAGGGGCCACAGATAGATGGGTGAAATAAGCATATATTAAGCACCTACCATATGCCAAGTACTATGCCAGATAATTTACAAATATCTCATTTGATCCTTACACCAATCCTATGAAACTACTTGAAAAAACTGAGGCAGATAGAGGTTGTAGATAGTAAATATCTGAGACTGAATTTGAATTCAAATGTTCCTGACTTGAAGCACTGTATTCTATCCGTCATGCCACCTAGCCACCACAGATACCAGTGTAGCTAAAATGGTCATTGAAAATGTTCCTTATCCTGTAACTTTCTTCTATATAATTTTCTTGTGGTACCATCTCAATGTAGTAGAGGTGACCTTGGATTTTTGAAGGCCAACTCAATGCTGGAAAGGCTTCAAGTAAGTTATGAATTACATGAAAGAAAATTATAAAGCCAAATATATTTTAAAAATAATCCTCTTATACCAGAGGTTTATTTTTTTATTCAAAAGAGAATTTTTTTCTGTTGCTATAATTGGTAATATGAATACTCTTAATAAATGGCTACATTTCTTAGAGCTGTAATATAAATCCATTTTTTTCAAACCTGGGTAAATTTTAAGATGCCTCTTAGAAGCCATTATTTTCAATTTTTGAAAGTTCAGATATTCTTTTTGTGATACATGTTTTGAAATGCTTTGTTTCCTAGAATCCATCCTTTTCAAAACTTGCTTCTAAATCATGAACCACAAACCATTCTGGCTTTGCTACTATTAAACCATATCATGAAGGTCCCTTGAAGCATAGGCAAAGGAAGTATTGGGGGAAAGGGGACATAAAGCTAGAGTAAAAGAGAGAAACAAAAAAGGAATAGGTAAAGGTAGGGGGGATATGCATATGCTGACACAATCATGCCTCATTTGCCTACTGTTAATTTATCTAAGCAATTTTTAGGAAATATCTTTGTGTCTTTGTGGTATTTGTTGTTTTGTAGTATCAATAGTACTAAGAATATATATATATATAATATTTTATAGTGTTTATATATATTATGTATATAAACTCTTACCTTCTGTCTTAGAATTGATACTAAGTATCAAATAAAGACTAGGCAATTGAAGCTAAGTGACTTGCCCAGGGTCATATAGCTAGGAAGTGTCTAATGCCATATTTAAACCCAAGACCTCCTGTCCCCAAGCCTGTTTCTCTATCTACTGAACCACCTAGCTACCCCAGAAAATATTTTAAAAAAATAACATGGAATTCAATCATTTTCAGTTGTGTCCTACTCTTTGTGACCTCATTTGGGGTTTTCTTGGCAAAGATATTAATGTGGCTTGCCATTTCCCTCTCCAACTCATTTTATAAATGGGGAAACTGAGGCAAACATGGCTAGGTCATGTGCCCTAGATAACATAGCTAATAAGTGTCTGAGGCCAAATTTGAACTCAGGAACATGAGTCCTTCTGATTTCAGGCCTGGTACTCTATCTCCTATACCAGTGATGGCAAACCTTTTAGGAATGGAATGCCAGCCCCTCCCCAGACCTTGTGCCTGCCCCTCTCCCAACCTAGTGCCACACCAGGCCTCCGTCAGAGACCCAGTGTCACCCCCTTCAACTCCTCCCCCCTCCCTTATCCCAGATAGAGGAAGGAGGAAATGCTCCCATTGGGCTGCTGGGCAGAGGGGCGTGTGAAGTGAGGAATGTCCTTAGGTGCATGGATAGGGGAAGGGGAACAGCTTCACTTTGAGTCCCTCTGGCTTTCTAGTAATGAAATCTGGTGGGTGGGCAGCAGTAAGTGTGCCCACAGGGAGAGCTCTGCATGCCTTTTTGGGTACCTGTGCCATAGATTCACCATCATGATCCTACACCACCTAGTTGCCTCTATGGCATGGTGCTGACGTTTAATTTGAATTTGTATAAAGAATTTCCTCAAGGTCTTTTAATATAAAACTATAAAAATGTATTCACCTATAGTGGGTACTGCTATGTGTAGGTTGACAGGTAGATGTGTATCTCAAAACTGTGAGCATGATTTTATTTCTGTAAAAATACTGCCAAATTAGGGGTCTTTTTTCTTTGCCTAATTCAGTAAGCATTTTAGTTGTCGGGGTATTGGATATGTTGTCTTTTTACCTTACAGGTAAGATACTTGAAGAAATCACCTGTTTATTCTTTGGCATATTGAAAAGCTATGGTATTCAGGTAGAGATAGTGGAATTTTGATCTTTGATGACTTTTTTTAAAAGGGTAGGTGGCCCGTTGGATAGAGTTCTGGGCCTAGATCAGGAACACTCATCTTCCTGAGTTCAAATCTGATCTCACAAAATTATTAGTTGTATGACCTTTAGCAAATCATTTAACCTTGTTTGGCTCAGTTTCCCCATTTGTAAAATGAATTAGAGAAGGAAATGGCAAACTACTTCAGTATCTTTGCCAAAAAAAACAAAAAACAAAAAAACAACCCTAAGTGCAGTCTTGGAAAGTTGGACACACAACTGAAACAGTTGAAGAACAATGAGTTATTTAAGACTATAGACAACTGGTCTTCAAAACATGAATAGTAAATTAAATAAAGACCATAAAAGAGAATGATGAGTATTTTTAAAATATGCAAATCATTTTCCATAGGGTAGTTGGTACTATAGTAGTAAACTTTGAGAAAGAAAGCTGAGACCTCATGGAGGTCTCTAACCTTATTTGTGTTTTCAGGTATGCATGTTGGAGAATGTTTAAAAAGAAATTCTTTGGGATTTCCTAACTTTATAATTACTATACTATTTGTAATTAAAATAGCTACCTAACTATAAGAAGATATTCATATAAGTCAGCCATAGTGAAACAGAGTTGTCATTCACTGAGTTATTTGATATATTTACATGAACAAAAATTCCTTGATGTGGTTAAAAATCAAATTTAACATTCATTTCAAACTAGATGTAAACCAAGAGTGTAAGTTTTTTTTTTTTTTTTTAACCAGGTAGGAACTCAATAAAGTTCCTGTTTTGCATCAAAGCCTCCAAATATCAGAACTTTGAGTTTAGAGTTAACAAAATTGCCTACTACAGATATATCATCTATGTAGCCAGGTAGTAATAATGGAATGGAATGAATGCAGAACTTTGGGGTTAAGTGACTTCGATTCAAGACTCAAACACATCTGGGTAGCTGGGTAGTATGGTGGGCACATTTGTAAAATGGCAATAATAAAACTTCTACTACCTTCCTACTTGGGGCAGATATTGGCATAGTGGAGAGAGTGCTAGGCCTCATCTTCCTGACAAATATGGCTTCAGACACTTATCAGCTGGATGACCCTGAGCAAGTCACTTAACCTTGTTTGCCTCAATTTCTTCATTTTTAAAAATGAACCAGAGAAGGAAATGGCAAACCATTCCAGTATCTTTGTCAAGAAAAGTCCAAATGGTATAAGAGTTGGATGGAATTAAAAAATGACTGAACAACAAACTTTCTGCTTGTTTGTGTTGTGACAAAAATGCTTTGTAAAACTTTAAGCAATATAGAAATATCTTCCTAATGCACTAGCTTAAGATCTCCTTCTTTTTAAAGTATTTTCCAACTGATATCACTTACAATTATTTTTCTTTGAGTTTCCTTTTTATGTTCTACATTTTATACTTTCCTACTTGTCTATATATTAGGTTTAAGAATGGTCCTTTAATTGGTGCACATATTTATGTCTTGATAACATACTTAGATCATAAACTCTTCTGAAGTGCTCAGTATTTGCTTACTGATTTAGTTTCCCTTAAGGCTTTTTCCCTTAGTCTGTCTGCTAAGTCTGCTTTCCTACTTTTAAAGCCTATACCTATTACAGTTTGAATCATGAAACCATCAGTTCAAAGTTTGAATGCTGCCTTGCTTAAAGGGAGCATTATTATGGTAAGAATAGTTAGTCAACAGTGTGCTCATGAGAAGTATGTTCTAATTTAAAAGTTGTGTCTATTGTGAATTGTACTTTGAGTTCAAAAGAGAATTTCTGTTGAACTTTAGTGAAATGATGATGTGTGCATTTGAATATGTATTCACTCTAACCTTACTACTTTTACATTTCTTAGACCTGAAAATTAAGATCTTTTAGGAGTGAGATTCTGAAATGCACCATTGGGTACATCCTTTCAGAAATAGCCATGTAAAGGGAAACATGACATATTCATTGGCAGGGATGAGCCGATAAACACAATTTGATGTAGAATGCCAGCAAGTATTTCAATAACTTTTTGACATTTTCCTGTAGTCCTTATTTACCTTATCAATAGTTGTAGTGACATATGATTGTCAACTTTTTATATTAAAACCAAACTAATAAATTAAACATGTTGTGTTTACACCTGATGAAAGCTGACGTTTCCGAAGGGTGTTAAAATATACTGACAGGTCCTGTTCATAAGCTCCTTTGGTATAAATATGTAGATGACATCTTTAGATATTGTTTGTATGTAGGCTGATAGGCAGGAAGCGTTGACAATGTAACAAATGCAAATGTCAACCCCACAATTTAACCTTTCTGTGTAGGAAAAGATGTTAGTTTTAAGTTACATGTATCTTTTAACTTTATTTCAAAGTTTTTTTTTCTCCCTGAGCCTGTTATCATTGCTGTTTCATGTGCCACTGAAAGAAACTGCTGCAATAAGAAAGATTTGCACTTAAGAGCCTTTCTCTGTAGTGATCTGACTTAAATGACTCCAGCTGCATGTAGATTGCTTCCTAATTCTTTTTATTTTCCATTTTCTTTTTGTATCTATTGAATCAGTCTGTAGCATATCCCTTTTGTTTACACAAACTATGTGGGGCTTCTAAGGACACCCAAGGGCACAGTTACAAGATTTCCCCTATGTTTTGTGTCAGAGTCATTCCTGTAATAATATACTGTAGTTACATTTGTGCCAGAATGAAACAGCACAAAATGTCAGGCAACTCATTTTTATGGGTGATGTGATGACTCTTCAGATGAGGCTCATAATCTTAAGTCTGCTCTTCTAATTCTTTGCATGAGTATGGGCAGACTTTGTCATTTGCTTATTTAGAAACCAAAGAGAAACCTTTAACTTATCTAATATTTCCCAAGATCTTTAATCGTAAGAAGACCACCCAATATAAGGGAGAATTTGAAACTTAAAATAAAATAAAAAAAAAAACCTTGCTATAAATAAATAAACAAATAATAGATTGAAAAAAAGTCAGAGAAGAAAAATATTGTCCCTGTATGGACCCACCCAAAGCTATGATTTGGAAACTAGTTTCTTCCTCTAAATTATTTGCCTAGCCACCATTTTAT
The DNA here is from genome assembly GCF_016433145.1 of Gracilinanus agilis. Taxonomy (NCBI): domain Eukaryota; kingdom Metazoa; phylum Chordata; class Mammalia; order Didelphimorphia; family Didelphidae; genus Gracilinanus; species Gracilinanus agilis. The sequence goes on from NC_058131.1 coordinate 623,641,345, forward strand.
GTTAGACCACATTATATCATGCTAGCTTCTTAGAAGCAACAGACAACTTATTTTCCTTACATTCATTTTCTTTTTACTTTGAATCAATATAACAATTGTTAAAGCAAGTTTCCTCATATATTTTTATGGTCACTCTCTTAAAGAAACCACAATGGTTTCCAATTGTCTAAAAGCAGGACAACCTGAGTTCACATCCAACCTCAGACTCTTGCTAGTTTTGCAACTGACAAGTTATTTAACCTTTGTTTGCCTCAGTTTCCTTAACTGCCAAATTAAGGTAATAATGACACTACATCTTTGAGTTGTGGTGAGGATCAAATATGAAAACATCTGAAGTGCTTAGCACAATACCTGGTACATAATAGATACTGTAAAAATGCTAGTTGCCATCATCATCATCATCATCTTCTTTTTCTTTTTCTTCTCTTCTACCTCATTTTTCTCATTCCTCCTCCTTGTTCCACTTCTTCATTCCAACATTCAGGGATATCATCCTGATTCCCTCCTACTACCTCAATAACTAACTTCTTATGACTTAGCTTTACAGATATACTTTTGCAACAATCATTCTATCCAGTTATGAAATTTTGTTGTTGTTTTCATATAGCATGCTTTTCTTTTTCCTCTCTGTGAGTCTTCAATTTGTGGCTCATAAAATCAGCCTTCCAAATAAGTCTCTCAAAACTGACCACATTTAACATTCATCCTCAGTTTAGTATCCTTTTATTAAGTCACTTCCCTGAAATTAAAAGTGACACTTAATTTTTTAAGTCATCTTAAATATCATGTGCAAGTTTATGTAGAAGTCTGTAGGAATTAAGAGTTTTAATTTTTGCCTTTAGGATCAGGGGGTGGATAGAGTGAAAAAGGCAAGAATAGCCTCTTTCCTTTTTAGACACCTTCTTTGGGCTCTGTAGTGTCAAGGGGATATTCCACTTTTTTTCAAAATCATGTAGGACTCATGAACATTTACTTGACACAGAATTTTAAAATGTGAGAACCAGAAGAACCTTCAAAAAAGTCTATCCAACCTTATTTTACAGATAAGAAGACAACTATAAAGGGGAAATCATTTGTAGAACAGGAACTTAAAATTTGCTATCTTCTCTTTAAAAAATTTTATGCTTTAGTTTTGTTTCACAAACTAGATTGTAAAGACTTGTATGGAAATGTATGTCACTTTAGGACTCTAACAAGAAAAATTTCTTAACATCAATGGAAGAGACAAATGCAACTTTGACTGGGTCTTAGCACAGTGCTATTCACATAGTTAAGTGCTTAATAAATATCTGTAGGATAAATGAACAAGTATATTCAAGTATGATTTTTTTTCAGTTTCTTTACAAAATCCTTTCAATTCAGGTTTATAGTTATTAAGTTGAAAGCACTGTGCTAGCCAGTGGGGACACAAAAACAAAAGTAAAAGAGCCCCTTGGAAGGAAGGAAATAATTTTGAGAAGGGGAGGTGACAAGGGAATTCATTCCATGTACAGGATAAAATCTGTGCAAATGCTCAGAAGTAGAAGAGGTTATGTTGAGTTTAGGGAATAGCTAGGCATCCAGCTTTATTAAAAGATAGAAATGTGTGAAAGTATTATGAAATAAAGTTGGGAAGGTGGCTTGTAGAGAAATTGTGCAGGAACTTCAATGCTAGCTTGAGAAATTTGTATTTTTTCCTATAGTCAATTTTCAAGCATTATTATTTTTTTTGGATATTAGTACTGCCCTTCTTTCTTCCCATCACCTAACATAGATCAAAACCCCTTTTTTGGTCTTAGAAAGATTCATGATTACTGAGACCCTCAAAAAATCATCATCCAATAATCATCCTTAGCTAGGGTATTGTATAAGATTGTCTATCATGGAGTACTACTAGGAGCATGTACATCTTAGTAGAACCTATAGAGCAGTGGTTCCCTAACTTTTTTGGCCTACCGTCCTCTTTCCAGAAAAAATATTACTTAGAGCCCCCTGGAAATTATGAAACTATTTATTTAACTCAGAATAGAATGTAATACAAAAAAAAAATGTGGCCATCACTGCCTCCCTGGATCGCTGCAGCACCCACCAGGGGGTGGTGGTGCCCACTTTGGGAATCACTGCTATAGAGCTTACACCTTTGTGGCAGAATCACAAAATCACAGTATTAGAAAGTTGAAAGTGGTCTTAATAGCTTAGTTCTACCAATGGTCAGCCAATAAACATTCTTTCAGTACCGTCTATATTCCAGGCCCTATGCTAAGCACTGATGAAAGGAATCCTTACTATAAGATATAAGATAAATGATCATTCAGCCTCTGCTTATAGACCTGGGAGAAAGGGAACACACTGATTCTTGAGGAAGCTTATTTTACTTTAGGACAGCTCTAATTTGGATGGGAAATTTTTCTTGACATCCGGCTTAAATTGTCCTCTTTGCAAATTTCTTGTAAGAGAAACATAAAAAGATAAATAGGAAAGAGAAATCATAAAGGATTCAATAAGGTTAAACTGTTTTCATTCCTTCCTGGGAAGATGATACTTACAACTCCTAAGAACTTTATCATTATTAAGGCAGTTAGAAAGAGCATATTTTTGAGGATACAGATGTGACTTGAATATGATGGGATGAGATCTGAAAAAATTAGGGATGAAAAGAGGAATGCACTGGGAGAAGAGAGAAGGAAGAGGAAGAATGGAGTAAATATTCTTATATGAAAAAGAAGCATGAAAGAACTTTTATAGTGGAGGGGAACATAGGAGAGTTGGTGGGAGAGAGGTATTCAACCTTACTCTCATCAGAATTAGTTCAAAGAGAGAATAACATATACACTCTGTTAGATATTTTTAAAAAAATCTATCTTGCCCTTCAGGAATGTAGGAGGGGAAAGAGTTAAGAGTAAGGTAGGAGAGGGGCTGATAGCAGGGATGGCAGATCAGGAGCCAGTTATTAGAAGCAAAACACTTATTTTTTTAAACCCTTACCTTTCATCCTGGAATCAATATTGTGTATTAGTTCCACAGCAGAAGAGTGGTTAGGGCTAGGCAATGGGGCTCAAGTGACTTGCCCAGGGTCACAGGTCAGATCTGAAACTAGGACCTCCTGTCTCTGGGCCTGGCTCTTAATCTACTGAGCCACCTACCTGCTCCCAGAAGCAAAACACTTTTGAAGATGGACAGGTGAAAGGAGAGAAAGTAAGATAAATGTGGAGGAAATAAGATTGAAAGAAATATACAATTAGTAGTGTAATAATATTGAGAGCCTTTTATAAATGTTTGATAGAATGGAGAGAGAGAGAGAGTTTATGTTGAGTCTCTCTTCCAACTCTCCCCTGGGGCTGAATATACACTGGGAGACTTTAAGGGGGTGTCACCCCAAAACTAGGTGACCTGGATGGTCGTGCTACCCCACAGGAGTTGGGGGAAAGGCTTCCCTATAAGAAAAGGTATGTGGTAACCCAATCTGATTCTGAATAAGGACGGGGTTCACACAAACCTCCTCCCCTGATCAGTTAAATTCACAGTGTGTGGTCTGGCTTCAAGATGGAGGCAGCCAGACCAAGCTGTGGTTCCCCTCTCCCTTGTTGTCTCTCAGGCACTCTGGAGCGCTATCTGACTGGTGAATGGCTTTTATTATCTGCAATTTAGGGAATGGGGAAAGGGGTGAAGGGCAGAGGGATTTGGGGGTACCCTCTTTGCTGTTTCTATGGGGTCCATCACTTAGGTGGGAAACCCAATGGTTCCCACTTCTAAGCTTCTCCCTTTGCCTCTTCTGTTTCTGTTTCTATTTCTGTTTCTGTTTCTGTTTCTGTTTCTATTTCTATTTCTATTTCTATTTCTATTTCTATTTCTATTTCTGTCCTTTCCTTTAACTGTAAGTTTTGACTGAAAGAGGATCTCTCAGCAAGGTTGAGTAACGGGTGAAGGAGACTAAGAGATCGCTCCCAAAATGGAGTCCAAAAACTTAGTTGACTTGATGATTGAAGTCTTGATGGGTGAGATGTGATGAATGGCTTTGACCAGGGAATCAGGGTTTCAGTTTCCAAAGAAAGATCCTCAGGAAGCCCTCAGGACTGGATCTGAGCTAGGATATCGTCCTTTTCTTTCTTCCCAGTCCTCCGCCCAAAGACCTCTCCTCTTTCTTCCTCCTCTGGGGAATTACCCAGAATTCTCTCTGGTCTCAACTGTCAGCAACTGTCAGCAACTCTCTTCTCTGGTTCCTTTTATCCCATTCCCCCCTGCACAAATCCCATCCTTACAAGTGGTCAAAATTGAAAAAAAAATTTATAGCAAGTTTAGCTGATAAAGGTTTCCTTTCTCAAATATATGGATAACTGAATTAAATGTATAAGAATACTAGTCATTCATCAATAAATGGTCAAAGGATACGACTGGGCAGTTTTCAAATGAAGTAATCAAAGCTTAGTCATTTGAAAAATGCTCTAGATCACTATTGATTAGAGAAATGCAAATTAAGATAATTCTGAAGGAACACCCCATATGGATCAGATTAGCCAATATGACAGAAAAGGAAAATGACAAATATTGGAAATAATGTGGGAAAATTGAGACACTAATGTACTGTTGGTGGATTTATGATCTGAAGTTGTGATTCTGGAGATCAATTTGGGACTATGCCCAAAGGGCTCTGAAACCTTAAGATCCTTGACTCAGCTACTAAACCATTACTCGGTCTTTATCCCAAAGAGATAAACAAAAAGGAAAGGGACCTGTCTACATAAAAATACTGATAGCAGCTCCTTTTGTGGTGGCAAAGAATTAAAAGATTGAGGGGATGTCCATCAATTGGGGAATGGCTGAACAAATTGTGGTATATGATTGTCATGTAATAAGATACTTTATTTATTTGTTTGTTTTTTTAAGAAAACCCTTACCTTCCATCTTGGAGTCAATACTGTGTATGGTCTCCAAGGCAGAAGAGTGGTAAAGGCTAGGCAATGGGGTTTAAGTGACTTGCCCAGAGTTACACAGCTGGGAAGTGTCTGAGGCCAGATTTGAACCTAGAACCTCCCATCTCTAGGCCTGGCTCTCAATCCACTGAGTTACCCAGTTGCCCCAGGAATAAGATATTTTAGTAAATGATTTGGCTATTCTCAACCTTTCAACAATTCAAGAAAAATTTTAAGGAATTATGATAAGAAATGTTATCCACCTCCAGAGAAAGAACTGATGGAATCTAAATGTGTATCAAAACATACTTTTTCAAACTTTATTTTTCTTGCCTTTTTAAAAATCTCTTATTCTATCTTAGTATCAAGTCTAAGACAGAAGGGCAAGGGCTAGACAAAGCCACACAGCTAGAAAGAGTCTGAGGGAAGTTTTGAATCCAGGTCCTCTTGATTCCAAGGCTGGTGCTCTTTCCACTATGCTAACCTAGGTGCCCATATTTTTCCCTTTTTTGTTTTGTTTTGTTTTGTCTTTTCTTTTACTATATGGCTAATGGAGAAATGTTTTGCATGATAGTACCTGTATAGCCTATATCAAATTGCTTGTCATCTCAAGGAGGGGTGATGAGAGGGAGAGAGGGAAAGAAAAATTGTTAAAAAATATTTCTACATATAACTGGGTGGGGGGAACAAGATAAAAAGCAAACAAATAGAATTTAGAAGGGCTGAAAAGGGCTTTTTGTAAAAGATGTGATTTTAGCTGGAATTTAAAGGAAGCCAAAGAAGACAATAGCCAAAGTTGAGGAAGGAAAGCATTCCAGGCATGAGAGACAGCCAAAGAAAATGCCAGCAGCCAGGAGATGAAGTACCTTGTTCATGGAACAACCATTAGGCCAGTTTTACTGGATCAAAGAATATGTACTAGGGAATAAAGTGTAAGAATACTGGAAAAGTAGGAGAGTGTTAGATTATGAAGGACTTTGAATGCCAAACACAGGCTTTTGTATTTGATCCTGGAATGATCTGGAGTCATTAAAGAACTACTGTCATTGAGTAGAGGGGTGACTTGAAACAGACCCAAACTTTAGGAAAATCACATAGAGAGTACTTAATAAATGGCCAACCATCTAGCTAATGATGTTTTCTAGAATTTTCCTCGAGTGGCCTATAGTTTACACATTCTGTTCTCTTCCTTTTTTTTTTTTTTGAAAATAGAAGCATTTACCCTTCTTTCAACTTCATCTCCTAATAACTTTCAGTATAATTGATAGTGGCTTCAGCAGTCATATCCACCAATTCTTTTACCATCTAAGGATATAACTTATCTGGGCCAAATAACTTAATTTCATCAAGGAAAGTAAGTTGTCTCTTACTATCTCTTTATTTACCTTGGATGTCAACTCCCTGCTACTCATTTTTGTTCTGTCATCTCCTCTACAATGGGCATTTTTATTTGTGGCTGATGAAAGAGAAGCAAAGTAAGAAATAAGCATATCTCCTGACCCCTGTTTAGTCCATTTTGCCCTTTCAATCTCTCTTTCTTACACAAAGGACCAACCCCTTCTATAATGTTTCTTGTTCTCCAATAGCATAGCTTTTTCCAAACCAAGGTCACTTTTAAGGTAGTATGACATATCAGACATATCATAGCAATTTAGTAGAGGCTGAATCTTTCACTTTAGAAAAGTTAGGTATTTAGTTTTCTAAACTCCTTTAGTTTTGACATATGCCATATTTTTAGTTTAAGATTCAAGGAATGTGCTTTATCAGCTAAAAAGTCTTAGGCAATGGGATTGTAATTATGTTAATTATTTTCAAAAATAGATGAAGCTTAAAATAGGTCTTTAAGTGACAACTCAATGGATACCTGATTGATTATAAGTTTAAGAGAAGTAGACAAGTAGCAAATATGGTACTCTTCAAAAAGGAAATGAAATGATAGCCCAACCATTAATTTATTTAACTTTACCACTGAAATATTTTTGAGTACCATGATTTTCCACAGTTATGCTGGATTTTTTTTGTCTTCTTAAATTCAAAAGAAACTAAATTTAACACCAATCAGATATCATCTTCTAGTAGTAAGCAACCATCTACAGAGATTCATGGAATCATAAAATTTTGTTCTCTTGTGGAAGTTTAAGGAAATTGATATAATGAGGCCCAGAGAAACTCCATGACTTGACTATTTAATAGGTGTTGTTGCACCTACCCAAACTCTTTCCCAACATTTTCCTTGGCCCTTTTACATTTAGGACTTTGAACATGGCATAGGGTTTTACCTTAGAGTCAGGAAAACTGCTTTCTCTTCTATCTTCTCCCAATTTCTCTGCAATCTACTTGCCTTTCTATATAAACGGTCTCTGTGTATGAATGTGTCCCTTAAACTTGTGGGCTGTGATAGTATAGCTATAGGCTACAATGTTATATCTATGGATTTTTCTTTTTCCCCCATCAAATTGTAATTGCAGTAATATTGAAAGGTTGAAGGACATGGGGAGAGAAAAAGCTTGAGGGATGCAGCTGCATCTTGGGGTGAATAGGCCCTAAGAACCTTCCACTTTCTTATATACCATTGTCTACTTGAGTCAAAGATGCTTCTAGATATAAAGATCCATTCAGAGATAAAGAGGGTGAACTAAGCCAAGTTGTGCAAACTGCTATTTAATTTTTTTTAAAAAGCAATTCAGCCAACCAACAAATTTATTAATCCCTTAATATGTGCGAGGAACTGTGCTAAGGAATATGTCCTAAAACCCCATGATACAAAGAAAAGGTTAAAAATAAAAGTCCTTGCCCCCAGGGTATTCATAGTCTAATAGAAGAGACAACATGTATATAAAGTAGATACATACAGAGTAGATGGAAGGTACTTTAAGAGGTGAAGACACTAGCAATTTAAGAGATTAGAAAAGGCTTCATACAGATGGCAGCTTTTAAACTTAAGTTTTAATGGAAGCTAATGGCTTGGATAAAGGAATAGATGGTATGTGGATCAAATTGACGGATGAATCAAAATTGGGAAAGGTAATTAACACATAGGAGGACAAAGTCAGAATCCAAAAAGATCATGACAACCTTGATCATTGTCTCTAAATTAGTAAAATGAAATGTAATAGAGAAAAAATATAAACCGTAAAGTTCAAAAATTAATTTAGGTATAAGATAGGGAAGAGGCAGCTAGGTGATGAAGTGGATAGAGTGCCAGGCTCAGATACTTACTACCTGTATAACCCTCAGCAAGTCATTTAATTCTGCTTGCCTCAGTTTTCTCATCTCTAAAATGAACTGGAGAAGGAAATGGCAAAACTCTCCAGTATCTTTGCCCAAGAAAACCCCAAACAGGGTCATGAAGATTTGGACATGACTGAAATGACTGAACAACAACAAATGAGACAGGGAATATGTGATTAGACATGTCTGAAAATAGTCTAGAGCTTTTAGTGAACTATCATCAGCATAAAACAAAAAAAAATCTTAGTTTAAGCCCTTATTATAAAGCTTCATTAGTCTTAAGAATAATAATAATTAAGAGAATACTTTGTCTCTCCCCAGTCCAGTTCATTCTCCACACAGCTACAAAAGTAACTATCCTTAAGAATAGGTTTGACTATGTCCCTTCCTTAGTCTAGGGCAGTGATGGGCAAACTTTTTAAAGAGGGGGCCAACGGAAAGGAAATGCTCATCTTTCAGTCTGTTTCTAAGGCAACTCTTTTGAAGTTTCATTGTATTGTATCTTACTCATTGTATTCGTCAGATTAGGAATAATATCCGGAGGCTGGATAGAACATTTCAGGGGGCCCTCATCTCACCTGCAGGCTGTGGTTTGCCCATCACTGGTCTAGGGTAAAATATAAGCTCTGGCTTTTATAACTATTCACAAGCTGGCCTAAACCTATTTTTTCCAATTCAGTTATATTTATTCAACATAATTACTCAATTATATTTATTCAGTATAATTATTTCTATTGCCACACTATGCTCTTAGCTATAGAGCACCTTTACACTTTGTCCCACTTGGAATGTTCTCCCTCTTCAACTCTTAGAATCCTTGAAACTTCTTGAAAGTAGTCACTCATTTTACTTGAAATCAGTATATGTGAACTAAAGAATATGTGATTTCTATTTGAAAAAAGTAAAGGTGGAAAAATACTAAAATAAAAATATTTAATTATATGCTAAATCCATGCCATTTTCCCAGATGCCATAGAATCTTGCATCAGTTCACCCAGTCACAATCATTCTCACTCTGAGAAGCTATCATTGTGAATCATTACATTGTTTCATGCCAAATATTAGCATACACATCAGTTTTTGTCCAGAATTCTCTCTTGTTAACAAAGTGTATCCACATCAGAGCAGTGCTTCTCTTTGTTTTATTAACACTATTTAGTTATTAATAATGACCTCAGCATACAAAAGTAGCAATGTTGGAAGCTCTGATAAGCCTAAGAAAAGTCATAATACCCAGGTATGTGTGTATAAGAAATACTTATTAAATGACATATTGATCACATAAGACCTGGTTGTACTTCATGTGCCTTCAAGACTGCTCAACTAGTACCTTTCTTAAGCCCCCTAACTTCTCATACCTCATACCTAATAAATTATCTTTATTAATTTTTGGAGGGCATAGGTTTACATGTTTATGTTGTCTCCCTGATAGAATACAAGCTCCTTGAGAGTAGAGGCTACTTGATTTTTGTTTTTGCATTCCCAGTGAATAGCACAGTCATGAGTTTGTGATAGCAGTAGACCAAAGGGATGACTATGAAGGCCAGAATTTGTATGGCAGTGGCAATGTAGGAGGAGGCAGATACCAGAGATATTGTGGAGGTAGAGTTGACAGGATCTGACTACTGATGGGATGTGTGGGTCTGAAGGAGAGGCAAGAGTCAAAGCTAACTTTGAGGTTTTAATTCTGTGTACCTGTAAGGACAGAGGTGCTATAAACAGATATCAAGAAACTTAAAGTAGGAACAATTTTTGAAAGAGTTATTTGGACAAGGCATCTAGGTGAAGATATTGAAAATGTGGGAAAGGAGAACAGCAGAGGAAAAATGTGAATAAACAAGGGTCTTTATTAAAAAGAAAAATAATCTTCACTCTGGTAAGCTCCTCTATCTCTCTCCACTCTGCTCCTCTCCTCTGAACCGGCTCTGAGTCCCATTCAAAGGACCCTCCCTGGAGCAGTATTGGTCCTTTTATAGACCAATCCCATGCCAGGAAGTAGGAACCCTGGGGCAGACTGGGGAATGTAGTTCCAACATGCAGTCTTTTCAAAACCCACATTTTCCCCCTGTGATCCTTTGGGAGATTAGTCTCCCCAATGGATCATTTCAAACATAACTAAACTAAAGATACATACATTTTTTAAAAGTGGAATATACAATAACTTGGGGACAATAAGGAAACAAAAGAGAAAAAGAACAAAACCAATTAGGGGGCAGTCCCCTTTGGTACAACATACAAAATAAATGCATTCAACAAAACAAATGTATTTAACAAAACAAATGCATTTAACCTTCCCAAAATTCAATCCAGCACAATCAAAAGGTTTTCTCAGGATCTCCTGGAACAGTGTGTGGTCTCTGAAGGCATCTTTATGGTATCCTCTGCAAGGAGTTCACTTCCTGGATTCTTGGAGAAAGCAAATTTCTTACCCTAAAATTATTTTAAAATAACTTGAAATTTTCATTACAAAATAATAACACATTTCCCCCTGAGGAGGATATAAAGAAACATACACATCACACAGGGATACATGGCTGAGGTATGAAACATGTATCATTGCCAAATAAAACTATCAAAAAATATCACGGGGGGCAGCTGGGTAGCTCAGTGGAGTGAGAGTCAGGCCTAGAGACAGTAGGTCCTAGGTTCAAATCCGGCCTCAGCCACTTCCCAGCTGTGTGACCCTGGGCAAGTCACTTGACCCCCATTGCCCACCATTACCAATCTTGCACCTATGAGACAATACACCGAAGTACAAGGGTTTAAAAAAAAAAGCAAAAAAAAAAATCACAAAAATCCCGATAAAGTAATTACTAGATGAAATCCAAAAATGTATAAATCCAAATCTGATATGTAAAAATATCCTAAGCAAGGAAAAATAAAATTATAACAGGTTCCTGATCAAAGTAATTTATGTTCAATAACCTTGTAATAGTAATCATGCACTTACCTAGTCAGCAGCCAGGACTACAGTAAATTGCCATAGTTTGAAAGATAGAAAAGGGACTAGATTTTTGAAGCAAATGGGAACTATTCTCTGGTCTGATCCTTCATCATCTCTCAGGGATATGGGAGCCAGAACAGCCAACATTAAGTACTTGAAACAAGGTGTCCTGCATCTTAACATATGTCAAGCACCACAACCTCAAGTCTCACACACGGTTCAAGTCCTTTCATTTTGGTGCAGAATCTCATCAATCCTATCTGGATTTGTTTGTCTCTTTGACCTCTGTGCTCATGTGGCATTATTTAGGTTAAGCCTGTGCTTCCTTGGCACTGTGTAGGTGAAGTCTGTGCTCTTTTTTGATCCTTCTTCCTGGAATTAGACACATTTATGAAGCAAAGTCCCATAATATTTAAACAAGTGGCAGTTTCCACCGCCTAAGGCTGTTGGGCATGCATTTACATTTAAGGCTAATGGATATCCTAAGTCTACACTAGTGTAAAATTAAAAAAAAATCTCTTTTAATATTGATGACATGTACAAAAAATGGGAGAAAGAAAAAAGAAAAGCTCAAATACTGTATTGCACATGAACCAATTAAAAATGTTCTAAAAATAAAATATATATTTCTATAGGTTATCTATCTATCTATCTATCTATCTATCTATCTATCTATCTATCTATATCTTACAACCAGTGACACTCTGTGTCAATTAAGGAGAGGTAGAATACAAAGGGTTCTAACCCAAAAATTGAGATCCATTTCCTCTTTAACTTAGCCATGATCCACAGTGTGAGTGCAAATGAAATAACAGTTTTACCAAACAATAGGCAATGGGTAAGACATGTTCAAAGGAAGTACCAGATTTCTCAAAAGTCACAAAGAAGCATTTCAAGTTACTATTACAAGTTATCTGTTCAACTAGTTTATGGACTTTTACAAAGGTATTATGTCAGGTTCAAATATAGGATGGTACAAATAAAGATAGTAAAACAGAATACATATGATATAAGGTAACAGCAACATATATATGTATACACACATATACTTAAAAAACAGAATAAAATCTCAAAGCAAGCAATTATAATTACTCATCATCAGTAGAAGGTGCTCTCTTGACATGGGAGCAGTGGATCCAAGAGTTCTTTTCTCCAATTTTAATGGCTGTTGGAGTAGTTTAGAGGACTTTGAAAGGACCATCATAGGCAGGTTGAGTTGCCCCAGTATGCCAGAAGTTCTTTACGTAAAGTTTGTTACTGGGGTGCAAGTCATGGAGTGAGAAGTCTGTAGTAACTGCCTGTAGAGCAACTCCAGATTCATGGAGTTCTTGCAATTTAGTTTGTAAGTTTCAGATATATAAGGCAATGGAAGAATCTCCCCCTAGTAACAATGAATATGTAGGGGAGAAAGACTTAGCCTGTATTGGAGGATGCCCAAAAAGTATCTCAAATGGTGGGATGTGTAGATCACCTCTGGACCAAGTTATAAGATAAAATAGGGCCAAAGGAAGAATTTCAGGCAATTCTATTTGTTTATTTATTTATATTTTAAACCCTTGCCTTCTATCTTAGAATCAATACAGGGTGTTGGTTCTAAGGCAGAAGAGTGGTAAGGGCTAGGCAATGGGGGTTAAGTGACTTGCCCAGGGTCACAATGCTAGGGAGAGTCTGAGGTCAGATTTGAATCCAGGACCTCTCATCTCTGGGTCTGACTCTCAATCCATTGAGCCACTCAGCTGCCCTCATTTCAGAACATTTTAAATGAGTACCAGTGCACAGTTTTCCAGTCATAGTTTTTAGTTCTTTATTCATATATTCAACTTGACCTGAGCTCTGGGGATGGTATGGCCAGAGCTCCAGTAGCTTAAAACTGACCTTACTACCCCTGCTCAAACCCTGAATCAATTCTAATTCAAAGGCTCCCCCTTGGCGTGGGATTGGTCCTTATATAGACCAAAACCACACCCAGAAGTAGGAGGGCATAGTCCCTCCCTAGCACAGGATTGATCCACTTATAGACCAATCCCATGCCAGGGAGGAACCCTGGGGCATGCTGGGGAATGTAGTCCCAGCATGCTGTATTTTCAAAACCCACAATATCCAATGGATGACAGTAAAATCTTGCACTAGAAGCCAAGATAGAGATTAGCCCTAAAGTGATAAATTTGGGAGTCATCTGAGTTGAGGTGATTCTTAACATCATGGAACTAGATGGTCTCTCCAACAGAGAGATCTATTCTTTTTTCATAGAAGAGGACTAAAAAGAGCCTAGAGCCATGCTGGTGAACATATAGAATGCATGCCAGAAGGGAAGACTCAGAGTCCTCTTTGTGTGCATGACCACCGTTGTCCCAGCACAGAGTTCACCAATGTTTATTACTAGAAAAGAAGATGGGTGCAGGGCAGGCCTGTTTCCCTCCTCCTCTCCACACAGTTTGCAGTTTTGGCACTCAGTCTCTAAAAGGCTCACCATCACAAGAGTATGCCCATATTCAGAGAATAGAAGGATAAAGATGAAGGAGAGCAATAAATAGATAACCAAGAAAAAATTCAGTAAAGTATTGTTATTGAGGCCAGGAGATGAGGAATCATCAAAGATTGGTTTTTAGTACTAAATCCTTGAGAATGGTCAAAAAAGCTAAGAAATTATTTTAAGTGACTATGTTCTTTCCCTGGCCCAAAACCTTTGCTTGTACAGGCCTTAAATTTAAAGTAAGAAGTTTCAGTTAGAAGAAGAGTTACTGTCACATCTTCTTCTTGGGGTTATTTGCAATTTTACTCCTCAAGGACCAAAATTATAATCAGTAGTTGGAGACACAAAACTCTTTTCCCCCCTCTATTTCTCAGATGCCTTCTTTTTCTCTGGATATCACTTGTTGGCCTTTGTGGAATAGAATTCCCATATTCTTGCCTTTTTTTTCCTTTCCCACCTTCTTCATCATTTTCTGTTTACTTGTAACATCTTCCCTTCAGCCTAATGCTTATTTCCATGCAGCTCCTTATCAGACCATGTGTCCTGGTTTTTTGTTTTACAAGTGTGGTCATCATGTCAATATGCTTACTTAAAAAAGTATAATCTAAATATAAAAAAAACACATCATATAAAATTACTTGTTTTTTTATAACTATAGTTTAGAAGGAAATTCCCTTTATCAGAGGCAAAAGGAAAAGTTAAGGACAGGACCTTTGATTTTAAAAGCCCAAATAGGCAATTTTAACTATAATGAAATTAGGGTTTTTATATGAACAAAATAAATTAATTGCATTAAGAAAGTAATGGTTTAGGGCAGTGATGGGCACACTTTTTAAAAAGGGGACCAAAGGAAAGGAAATGCTCATCTGTCAGTCGGTTTCTAAGGCAACTCTTTCGAAATTTCATTGTATTGTATCCTACTCATTGTATTCCTCAGATTAGGAATAATATCATGGGGTGGGATAGAACATTTCAGGGGGCCTGCATCTGCCCTGCAGGCAGTAGTTTGCCCATCACTGGTTTAGGGTCAAAAAAAACTTTACTCAATGCATGTCTGATAAAAATCTGACCTACCAAGTCCATAAAAAATGAAAACATATTTAGCCTTAATAAATGGTCAAAGCATGTGAACAATTTTTAAAAAAGAAGAAATTCAAACTCTAAACAATCATAAAAAATGCTCCAAATCACAACAGAGAAACAAATTGAAAAAAATTTGCAATAATCATTTCATATCCATTAAGTTGGCCAAGATACAGAAAACAAGAGGTAGTCGGTGTTGAGCAACTGTGGTACATTGATGTAGTTTTTACTTTTGGTGGAATAACCTCACCTGTCTATTCTAGAAGAAAAACTAGAATTATCTGAAGGAAGTTATTATTTGTTCATATACTTTGACCTAATCCAATTGAATAATTGGGTTAATGTCCCATGAGGTCAATGGCAGAGAGAAAAACCCCATATATATATATATGTGTATATATATATATACACATATATATATATAAATATTCACAGTAGCACTATTTGTGGTAGCAAAAAACTGGAAGTAAATTATGTGTCCCATGTTTGGGTACTGGCTAAACAAAGTCTAGTGCGTGAATATGATGGAAAATTGCTATATTTGATAAACAATAATGAATATGAAGAATTCAGAGAAACATAGAAGGACTTGTATAAACTGATGACCAGTGGGGAAAAAAAACTATATATATATGTAGTAAATAATAATGTAAATGAAGATAACCTTGAGATAACACAATTTTTGGCAGATAAAATAGCCTATATTTTTCTGCATAACTTCTTCAAACACATTGTCTATTATGAAATGGCAAAGATTAAAAGTAGAAGTTACTTGTGCTGTCAATCACAATTTCTCTACTAGACAGTTTTGACTAGTATTTTTGGAAAATCTTATGGGAGAGAAAAAGACGGGTATGGAGGTGTTATTGATGTGTTAAAATAAAATATATCAACATAAATCAATTAATATCTAGGCTTGTGACACAACAAAAGTTTAAGAACCAATGGAGCAGTTATAAGTTATTCTTTATTTCCCTTTATTACTTTGTGGTATGGTGAGCTGGACTAGAAATTAGGAAACTTGAATTTAAGCACCAATTTTTTTACTCATTATCTGTGTTACCTTGGACAGGTCATTCACTCCCTCTCTAGGTCTCAGTTTTCTGTTTTACAATGAAGGAAATGGAAAAGAACTTAGGTTCCTTCCATTTCTAACAGAACTATTTGATTCTGTGTATTTCCTGAATTTAGTAGAAGATATCATGTATACTTTGAAGATGTTTTAAAATATCTGCTTCATTCAATTTCATTGAGTACTCTTTCCAGTTATAATGTTGCTCCCTTTCCCCTGGAAATTTTTATCTCCCCTCCCCCAACTTTTGTGTAATACCAAACAGAACATTTACTTAAGTAACATTATTAAAATGTATTACTGGCAACTGCTCATTGGGGAAATTCAAATAAAAGTTTAAAATTTCATTAAGAATGCAAACAATAAATTCTTTGATTAGCTGTAGGCATCTTTACATTAGGAAGACTAGAAAAGGTTCTGGTTAATTAGAAGTAATTTGTTAGAAACCTGAATCCTCTTTTTTTCTTTCCTAGATTAAAACTCAGTTCCCAGCTGGGTGCTTATAAGTGCAGGAAATGTAACTGTGAGATGATTAATTGCAAAAGATAGATAATTGGAGTTCATATGATGTGTCAAATATGGACAACCAAGAGGTTGTCTACATGTTGAAAGATAGCAGCTGAAACATGGAATAGATTTCAGAGTGGGGATCTAGACAAGTGATTTATGTTAAATGATCACAAGTTGTTAACAAACAGATGGATAGGACGGACTCTTCCTTGAATTCTTTTACCCTTTGGTTTCTTTCATATAGGGTCCCCACTTTGGTCAATATCATATCCTAGAAGCTATTCATAAACTTGAAAATTTATGGTTTCTACTACATTGTTCAGTGTTACTTTCTGTAATAATAATTTACACTCTGTGGTGGGGAGGAGGGGAAGGGAAGAGGAGAAGAATGGTCTTAGTTTGGTAGCTTCACTTCTCATGCTGTGTTCCTCTGTATATTCCACATTAAAGTTTTCTTTTCTCATTCTGTCACAATGTATATTTGCTTTTTAACAAAAATTTTAAATTAATGACCACATTTGTTTTCTTTGAAATTGAGGTTCTTCAAAACTGATAACTAATCCTTTTTTTAAATTTAAATTTTTAAAATTATAACCTATTGGACTCAAAGATGGAAGTATATTGTCATTTAAAAATGTCCTTGTGGCACTTTAAAAAAACATTATCCTTCAGAAGAATCAGTGGTACAAGAGCAAAAAAGAAAAAAAGCCTATACTTTCCTAATAAATCTATTTGATTAACCTGTTGGTTGATTTTTAAAGCATCATTGAATTAATAAAATTGGCTTTTCTCTTCATTACACCCGAAGAATACTTTCCTCATTTTATAAACTTCCTCTCTTTAAGAAGAGTTTTCTAACCCTTGGAAATACTGTTTTACAAATTCAGCTAATGACCCAAATCCAGCTTGTTTGTTGTGTAGGAGTTGTGTTAAAATAACTTACTGTATGTGTATTGTCATTAATGAGATGCTCATTTTGATAATGGGGCTGCAGTTTCTTAGTATATAGTCCTTGGGGAGATGCTGCATTTTTTTTTTAACTAAGTATTGTTCTGGCTCCTTTCCTTGATTGGCCCAGAAATAGCAATCAGCTGGGGAGCAGGATGACATGCCTCTTAGCGATCCCTTTGATCTTTGAGATGAGTATCAACATTGTATGCTTCCTAATGGAAGTGTAATTTAATGAAATCTATTGGGTAAACATACTTCAGATGTTCAAAGGAGGTGACAAAATTTTTGCTGGCAGCCAGGACCTGGCGGCTTTCCAGCTTGCCTCTAGCTGCTATGCATATAGCATTGAGAGAGGCACTTAAAATAGGAACACAAAGTATTATTTTCATTGTGTTTCCCCCCCCCCCCCCCCATTTTCATTTCCTTAAGTTTATTTTTTGTGGAATTTTTGCTAGTGTCTTTTGACATATAACCTTAACTGTTGGTTTATTTGTTTGCTTGTTTGTTTGTTTTTAAGATAGAATGTGATATCTAATCATCTTTGTTTTTCCTGTCTATTTGACTGGAGGGGGATCATTGGGAGCATCCACCATACTCCTGGGAGAGGATGTGTAGACATTGTATGGGCTATAGATCCTAGAGAAAAGTGTGTGTGTGTGTGTGTGTGTGTGTGTGTGTGTGTGTGTGTGTGTATCTTTCTCTCTCTATCTCCAACCCACTCCGTACAGTGCACATCTGATACTTGGAAGTACTAAGACTTGAACTCAAGTCATCCCCTTCCAAATCCACTGCTTTTTCCATGAAACAATGTATCCTGACCATCTTCTTATTTCACCTGGCTCTGTCCCAGTTTCCTCATTTACTTCACAAAATTAATTTAAAATTTAAATTCCCTAATATGTGAAAATAATTTGCAAATGGTAAAGGTCCATACAGATTAAGGTGGCATAATAATGCCATCTATAGTATCCATCAATCAAGGTCTATGTAGACAGAGGGTAGTATTATTATTATCATCATCATGTACAGGTCCATACATAGATATTATTATTATGGTTATAATTATGGCAATGGAGTAGAGCTGAAAGAGCTCTTGGGCCAAGCTTTAGAAGACAAGGGTAGATTCTAGTCCTGAATCTCTGTGTCCAACTCTGTGTTCTCTTGGCTAAGTCAGGTCATCCTTCAGAGCTCCTTTTTCTTTAGAGCCTTGTAATACTTCTTTCCATGTTTAAGATTCTAGGATTATTCCTATGATTGCTTTTAACTGCTGGTATGAAACTGTTCCTTATAACATTTCTAACATATAGCTGGCCATGCAAGTAAATGTCCTTAAACCTCCACTTCTTCAACTACAAGCAAGTTCTGTAACGAGAGTTCTTGTGCTGTGGGTACCTCCTCACTGTAGAGGCTCATGGCTTTACTCTTTCCCTTGATAATACTGTAGGATCTGGAAATCAGAGTCAAAATGGTGTCACTTCAGTGTACGTTAAACTAAGTGGATGATAGATTTTATTTCTTCTATTATAAACAGAGAAGAATTACTTAAAGGAGTAGGGGCACTTTGATGTATTTTCTGTATAAAAAGTGTGATATAGGGTATAAGAGGAGTCTTTGACATTAGCCTGAAAAAAATCTTTTACTAATCTCAGAAATCCTGTGCACTATATCAAGGCAATTTCCATGGTCAATCAATACTTCTTTTTGATGTTATTTCAGATTTTTCTTGGATAAAAGTTGATTTCCTTATAGTCCAGCTTCTTTCTTTTTAAACCTGTGACTATTTGCTGCTTCATTTTCCAGAACAAGAAAGTTGGGATGTAAGAAAGACTCAGAATAGGCCTATGAAGATTTATTCACTGATTTGAATTCCCTCTAAGGTCCTAGGGTTTTTTTTTTTTCTTTAGGTGTATAAAACACAAGTGGCATGATTTTTTTTCTTTTCTGTGCAGAATTCTTTGTAGCCCTGTGTTCTTTAGACATAGCCCAATAATACATATGACATGGCTTTGTAACTACCATTATTCCCATTTCATTGATGTGCTGCTCAGTCTTCACTGAATCACAAGTTCCTAAACTTGGATATCATCTAGTTCTACTGTCTCATTTTACAAAGAGGGGAAATTGAGACCCAGAGAAGTAAAATGGTTTCTACAGATCCATATGGTACTTCCTGAGAAAAAAGATAATCTTGATATCACCATTGCTCCTATTGTAAATAGAGTTCTCACTTTCCATAAATTTACATTATACAAATTCAATTTTAGGTAAAACATTCTGAAAGAAATTTGCATTCAAAAATAATTTGACTTTATTCCAATTCCAAAAAAAATGACTTTACTGTAAGGTATTATGCTTGCTTTCTCTCTCTGCTTCTACCTTTAGGCTTGGCACTTTTGTAGTCTTCTAGCCCTGATCTCCAGCACCACCAAAGAGGGGAAAAAAACCCTTAAAAAAACAGCAAAAGCAGAAGAAGCTATAGATGGAAAAATTGCCATTCTTAGCCATCAGATCTGGGACTCGAGATCAGAGAGGAGACCTTTGCTTCGGTCTTTTCCAACTTGAACCTCCTCTTTCCAGATTTGTCTGTCCTCTGTCCATGTGTCTGTGTCTACACATTGCCCTCGTGACACCTGGCCTCTCTTTCCCCAGCATATCTGCCTCCTTATGTTCTTCCTCTTAGTTCTGGTCAGGCCCCCATATGGCTCTTGCCTGTTCTCATCTCTCTTCTCTGTCCCCTGCCCCCACATGCCCTTGAACAGTGGCCTGACTAGGACCCTCTTTCTTCCTCTTCTCCTTTTTCTGCAATTCCCCAGTCTCTGGCAAATTCAAATTACATATAAAATTACTTTTAGTAGAGGATTGCACAACAAATTCACTTAAGTACAACATTAGGTTTTCCTTGCTTGTTAAGATCATCCTAGTAAAAACCACTTATTGTTTTATACTGCTTTGCCAAAATTGTTTTTATGAATAAACAATTATTTCATAGTTAAGAGAAGGCCTAGATAAGTAGTGCTTGTCACTTTAATATATCACATATATTTGTTCTTGTTGTTCTGTTGTATCTGACTCTTTGTGGCCCCATTTGGGGTTTTCTTGGCTGAGATACTAGAATGGTTTGCATTTCCTTCTTCAGTTCATTTACAGATAAAGAACTGAGGCCATTGGAATTAAGTGACTTGCCCAGGGTCACTGAGCTAGGATGTGTCTCAGGCTGCATTTGAACTCAGAATGATGAATCTTCCTGACTTCAGGCCTAGACCTCAATCCACTGTTACCCAGCAGTTCTATCACATATATTGCCTTTCTCATTTCCATTAGATTAAGAACTGTTTCTGAGGTTTCATTTTTATATTGGGCTCTACATTATAGTTGCCACATTATACAGACAAGTAAAAGTGTTCATAAAGCAGTTTTTTTGTCTACAAATAGGAAAAGATGAAAGCAAGTTGATCAAGGTCCAGAATATTAAAATAAGTAATTTGGCTACTCTTTGGAGTAAGAACTTCATTATTTGTGCTAATAACAGAAAGTAGTGGTTTAAATAATCTGGTTGCTTTTATAATATAGATCTGGTATGTTGGAAAGAACATTGAAATGGGGACCAGTAGGACCTATGTCTAATCCTAGTTCACTGGTTAGTCTTGAGCAAATCACTTCAACCCTGTTGACCTCAATTTCTTCCACTATAAAATGAAGGATTTAGACTAGGACATATAGGAAAGATTTTTGAAGTAAAATACAAGAGAGACTTTTTCTTCCTTTCCATATTTTGGTTAAAAAAATCAAATGATATCTAATTTTTAAGTAAACTGCTAATTTAGAATTATTTACATGAGTTTTAATCTGAGTTCAAAGGAAAAGACAAAGGTCCCTTCCAACTGTATGGCTGATTATACGTCCCCCATTCCTAATTATTATTTTAAAGTTCATATTAAAATTAGTTTGCCTTAACACAACATCTGATAATGGTCAGAAACATTCTAGTGTCATTTCAGGAGGTAGATGAAAACTAGCTTAGGATGCCATGACTAGTCCACAAAGTGAACATTATCTAAAGTGTGATTTTGTTTGTAGGAGAGAATTTGTAAAAAAAGATATTGTTCTGAGAATCTGGACACTCCAATGTCATTTTAAGCCAGCTACCAGTTAGCTGGGTGACCTGGGACAAATCATAACTTCTCTTTGCCTCAGTTTTTTCAATTGTAAATTGAGGGAATTAGACTAGAAGAATACTAAAGACTCTTCCAGTTCTAAAATGAAATGGTTCTAAAATGTATAAAGAGTCATCTTGATAGACTTATTAAATTGTATATCATTATTAATTTTTAAATTGCAGGTGATAATGTGGAGTTTCAAGGATAAATCATTTGGAGTTAAGATGGTATTATAAAGATAGTTTTAGTCTATAAACCCTTAGCTCCTCTCCTACTCCTCAAATATCTAGTATGGCTTGTGGAGGGTGGTAGTGATGGTATTTGCTTGTGATTTCACTGAGTAGGGAACTCTTAGGTGAGGAAATTCACTCTACCACTATAGATCCTCACTTTTTTTCTTTACTTATAGTCTAGCCTTGAGCATAGGAAGCTTGACTGACTTGCCCAGAATAGCAGTCAATATGTATCAGAAACAGTACATGAACACATGTTCCTGCCTTCTAGGCTGGCTTCCATCGACGACATCATACTCTCTTCTATAGTTTTAACTTTTGATTCTAAAGGCAATTTATCTTTATCTGTTGGAGTAGTTCTTGCATATCTTGGTAGAATTTTACTTGTTAGAAAAGTTGTTTTTATTGTTCAATTGCTTTTCAGTTGTGTCTGACCCTTTGTGACCCTATTTTGTATTTTCTTGGCAAAGATACTCTAGTGGTTTTTCATTTCCTTCTCCTTCATTTTTTACAGATGAGGAAACTGAGGCAAATAGGGTAAAATTACTTGCCCAAGGTCACAAAGATAGTGTCTGAAACCAAATTTGAATTTGGGAATATGAGTCTTTCTGACTCTAGGCCTAGTGCTCTATTGTGCCACCTAGCTGCTCTTAAGTTAGAAAAGTACTTAATATAAAATGAGCTCTGGTCATCCTAAGAGGCTTATTTTATTTCATTTTATAAGTATTTAAAATCTGGATTGAGTTGGCCAAGTGGTTATTGTGGAATATATTCATTACTTCAAGAACTATAAATGTGGGGCTCCAAGTCAAATAAAGATTGAATTTGAACCCTTCACATTTTGGTATTTTGCACTTCATTTTCCTCCTCTTGTGACCTTCTCTTTCTTATTGTATTCAGAGGAACAATCTTTCTAGAAACAGTATTGCTTTACATGTTAGACTTCTCATTCATGTGCCTTGTCAGTTTTACAAATGTCTCCCAAAGCTTCTCTACCTGTATTCTCCTATTTTCACCTCAGGGGCTAAAATGTTCCCCTGTAGAGTTAGCCCAGAAAGGGAATGGGAGGGGGGAGTGCAATTAATCATTCATCTGCTAGGTGTCAGCAAAGGTTCTCTTTAAAATAAATAAATAAAATAGCTTGTGGTAATTCAGGTGTATGCAGTCTTTTCACTGTGGAAGTGCTAAGGGGGAGGGAAGAAACTTCTTACAGTTAGGGTCTCAGAAGAAGAAAATTTATAAGTTTAGCTCATGCTGCTTTTATTTATAAAACACACCTTTCTATCTCTAGTCATGGTCAGAAATGTTCAGAAGTTCCTCTGTCTGAGCAATTAGATGAGCCCTAGGTTTGTTAGTTGTAATTTGTAAGTATTTGTTACCAAAAGTTCTGTAGTAGCCAATTCTGCTTTATAACATGGCTATTTGTAAAATACAACTTCATATCAGATGAAGTGAAAAAGTGGGTCTAAAAGATCAATACAGTCATTAAAACTGTATAAACAGAGATGCTCTTATATGGCAGCAAAACTCAAGCAGAGCTTAAATCCAGTGGCTGAAGCTTGGCAATGCCCTGTTTAAGTTAAAACATGCAGTCTTATGTAACCATGGAAATTTTTTCTAAAAAAATAAAATATTAAAAAAAATGCAGTCTTCTGAAATAGTAAATTGGAATTACTTCCTTTTGCCTAGACAATACATTGTAAATTCTTGAGTTGTTTTGCTTAATGATACTAAGGAAGTATACTTTGTGATTTGAGTGTTTGTTTATGCTTATTAGCTATGTTAAAATACCAATTTAAATTATATGTTTATTCAGATTTTTTAACCTTGGGACAGCCTCTTAAAGTCTCCCTGCCTCAATTTCCTCATCAATAAAACAGGAATAGCACTTATTTCACATCATATCACTTTTATAAGGATCAGATAAAATAATACATTTAAAGACTTTGCAAACCTCAAATTACTATAATTGTTCTCTAATATCATCATCATCATCATCAATATTAAAGGACCTCACTTTATTTCAGGCTGCTTTTTCATTTATCATTCTAAAATGTTTCTAACCTTTAAGGAAGTAAAGTAACAGATGTGAATTCCTTTGGGTTCCTATATAGCATTTTTTTTAAACCTTTACCCTCTGTCTTTGAATCAATACTGTGTATTGGTTCCAAGGCAGAAGTGTGGTAAGGTTTAGGCAATGGGGGTTAATAAGTTACCCAGGATCACACAAAGTAGAAAGTGTCTGAGGACAAATTTGAACCCAGGACCTCCTGTTTCTAGGCCTGGCTCTCAATCTACTGAGCCACCTAGCTGCCAGTTAGCTGCCCCCTCCTATGTAGAATTTTGAGATTTCAGATAACAGTGTTAATGTTCCTACTGTTTTCTCCCGTAGGTACATTATATGTAGAAGACACTATTAATGAGGCATGAGAACAGTTTTTAGGGATTGATTATTTGAGGTTATATTATTCTGACTTTTTTCTTAAAAATTTCAAAGTTCATTGTGGAATTTCTTGTCATGGCTGATAATGTTAGCTATTAGTTTGACTGCTCAGATTCTTTCTGTCTAGAAGTTATAAGCTCTTAATTTTTTAAAAGGTGATTCACCCTCATGATTTATTTGAACACATAATTATACAAAAGGCATAATGAAGGATTTGGGGTAGTTGCTATGCATAGTTACTAGAAACCAAACCTGTTGCTTTATGTAGAGGATTTAAAGTTGTCTTCTCTAATTAGGTGTCATTTTATACTTCATTCTGTAATTTCTTAGGTCCCTAGAGATGTTTGGTAAGTATATGTAATATGACTTCTATAGTCTTGGTGTTAAGACCAAATGTTGACTAGGCCATGTTGTTTTTATGTAGGATATTTGTGATTTGCCAATGTAAAATTTGATTTCCTATATATATCATCCTATAAAAGACGAACTTAAATTTTAATGGAAATAAATGGGTTACCTAATATGATTACTTTTAGTCTTGTATATGTAACAATACTGCTAGCATATAGAATTAAAATTTGTGCTGACCAAAGTAAACCATTGTCAGTAGTGGGTCATCAGGTTTTAACTTTTTTTTTTTTTAATAATGGGGATAGATTTATAATAATCATTTATAGTTTCAGCGTTATTCTGCTTTCAAAGTAATAGCATATGCTGGGCTGATTAGCATTAGATTATAGCAAATTAAGGAGTTTTCACATAGATTAGTGTAGTGATTAGATGATATCCTGTACAAATAAAATGCAAACTATGAAATAACTAAGACTTGATTTTTAGAAAATAATAATAACAATGAAATTTAGAGTTAAACTTGTTTCTTTAGCTTCTTTTAACACCACTAATTTGCATACTTTGTTCTTATTTATTTGTATATATTTAGTATACTTCAGGCTACTATATGGTACTTTATTACTCAATCCCCCAGAAACAAAATAGGTAATTTTTCATGGTTATTTGGCTTGCTCATTTTATTTAAATTAATCTTATTTTTTCCCCCTTATTTTAAGTAAAATACCCAATTTTCTTACTTCTTTATTAGTACTAGAAAAGAAGTAATGGTTTCATATTTACTATGTTTCTGATTTGGAAATGAAATGAAATCTCAAAATGAAATTAAAGTATTGAATAGATGCTTCTCTAAATACTCTTTCACAGGTTCTCTCTTTCCAATAGCTTCTGGAATCCAGAGAGGTAAAAAAATGGAAAACCATGATATTTATGAATTTATTTCTCTTAAAAGTTATCTGACAGAAATCATCTTTTATCACTTAACTGCTAGGTATTAAAAGTTTCACTGTGCATTATCTGAGCTTAATAGGATACTAATGTTATCATCCCTCAGGGATTTAGTCACAATGAGAACAATTTCTGATCTCAACTGGGCATGTAAATATGATACCACAGATTTATAGAAATTAGGAATGGAAGATTCATTAGGTTACCTATTGCCTCTTAAAAAAGGCCAAGGTATGATATTTCCCTGTAGCATACTCTTCAATGTCCTCTGTTCTATCCACTTTATGTAATGAGTCAAATATTGGGAATTCCTCTGTTTCCCTTGGGAAAATGCTTTTAAGTAAAAAAAAAATCTCATGGGTAAGGAATTTTTAAATCTTGTGAATTGTTTCCCCATTGTTTAAACTGTCTTGCAAGGTATCAGCAGGCAAGTCCTAAAATGCCTTCTAAAAATAAGTCTTCAAGATTCATGCTGTCTTTTGGGAAATCTTTTTCCCAGTATTGTACTGTTTAGCCCCAGTAATGGAGCTTAGTAAAGATGCCTTCTCATCAGACTTGGAACTTGAGGAAGAGTATGTTTTAGCATATGTTAGACTTTGGAGAGGCATTGTGATCAGATGCTTAGTCCAGCACAGGGCTCCCTGCCCAAAGAGGATGTGGAAGAAATTCAGGGGAGAGTAAAACAGATGATTAAAGGGTTGGAAAATCAATCTGAGGCAGAATGATCTTGGGATTGTTTTCCCTGTTGAGCAGAAAGCTGAGGGGGGTTACTGTCTTCATGTCTAAGAAGGGCTTTTATATAGAGAATGGCCACCAGCTGTTTTTAGTCTCTACTGTGAATTTAACTATAGCATCAAAAACTTTAGTAAATTATAAGGACAAAAATTATATGACAGTGAGTAGTGTTAAACATTGCTGATAGAACTTATAGAATTACCATCATGAGGCCTTTAAAAAGGAAAAATTCTCATCGGTGAGGAGTAACTTTCAAATCAAGCCTAAAGGCAGGGATGTGGACCAGATGACCTCTCAAGGTCCCTTCTAGCCCTAAGATTCTATGATTAATGCATATTTATTAGCACCCAATTCCTTAAGGTTCTTTTCAGAAGACAGAATTATTGCCAGTCCCTGTCCAGTGCTATCACAGTCAAAATTAGACAGACCTACAACACTTTAGTTGCCAAATCAAGTCAAAGTTTAGTTGGCACATGTCTGAGTGTGTGCATTCTGTTCAAGAACATTAAAGAAGAATCCAAGGGCATGTTGGAAAGTTCTTTGGATTAAAATTCTGCTAGGACTTTTTTCTGTTACATTCCTCTATTTTCCTATATAAAAATAAGATGATTGCTATATTTTAAGTAAAGTGCTGATTTAGAAATTGTGTCCCCATGACTTTGAATCTTACATAAAGTGGAAGAGAAAAAAGGACAAAAAGTAGTAACTATTTAGAAGAAATGTCTTGGATTTTGGTAGGGCTTAGCCTTAAGAAATTTTGAATATAATTTTTAGGTAAAGATTTTTCAGTATCTTGTTAGATTTGACAATAGTTTAAAAAAACAAATTGAGTCTGGTTTTAGCATTATAGCATAGTAGTGAGGGAACCTTAGAATCTCCTGATTTTCTGCTTTATTTATTTATTTATCTATCTATCTATCTATCTATCCATTTATTTGTTTATTTATTTATTTATTTATCCAGTCACTCATCCATTTAATTATTTATTTATTTGTTTGTTTGTTTGTTTGTTTGTTTGTTTATTTATTTATTTAGCTGTTTGTTTGTTTATTTATTTTGCTTTGCTGGGACTGACATTTCCTGAGAGGCCTCAGCCATGCTTATTTCATTACAGGCCAACTCATTCTTTGAACTTTTCTACCTCTTTAGTAGCAATCTTCCCCTGCTGGGCTATCCTCTTCCCTCACTTCCACCCATCCTCTTTCTCTAGTTCCCCTTTTTGTTGTCAAAATTCTCCCATTCTAATATAAGCTTTTTGGGAGTAAGACCTTCTTTGTTTTCTTGTTTTTGTATCCCTAGTATCTAGTATAGTGCCTGGCACATAATAATTGCTAAATAAATGCTCTAACTATAATCTATTACATATACATGTGTGTGTATACACGTAAATGTATACACACGTATATTTAAATGCCATAGCTGTCAGCCCACTACAAAAAATGTAACACATGAGAAAATTAAGACTTTGTCCAAAGTCACAGAAGAAGTTATGAACATAATCAATATCAGAATGGAGGCAGCCTGACTACTCCTCTAGTGCTCTTTCCCCTGCCTGTATAACTTGGCTTCCCTTCTGTGACTTTTGAGGTTACTTGAGTGTGATACAGAAAAATGAATAGTGTGCCAGTCAAATATATTATATGCATTCCTATTGAATTGCTTAAAACAAATCTGATAATGGTCATTATCATACATCATAACTATCATGATCTTCATCTCTAAATTAAGGGAAGTTGGAGTGATATGATCATCAATAATTACAAAATCACATCAGGATATATAAGTTTTTTCTCTGTGTATCAATGTGAGACCCATATGTTACAGCTAATATTTGACAATAGTCTATGAGTAGATTTTAAATGGATTATTGACTGATACTCAATACAAAATTTGTAATGCTGACACCAAAGCTTTTATTCTCATTTGTAATTGAGTATATTATCAACAAATAGTTATTGAATGAAAAAATTTCTATGTTCTCATAATATGGATATACATTGTTGTCTCCATGAAGATCATAAACAATATTGATTTGAGAACATAGCTCAGAAATGCTATGGTTTTGATTAGTTAGAGAAATCAGATACACATATTTATTATGTACCTGCTGTGTTCCAAGCCGCGGAAATAAAGAAGCAAACAATTAAGCAATCTCTACTCTCCAGGAACTTAATGGCCTTATAGAAGAAACAACATGTACAAATATGTACCTATTTGCAGAATAGGTGTGTGTGTGTGTGTGTGTGTGTGTGTATATACTATATGTGTATATGTATATGTACATATACATGAGATAGAGTCTAAATCTCTGATGTCATTGGTAGACAAATATCTCATATGAAGATCTCTCTTATCAATTCAGGTCAGTGTTTTCTCTATGTCTTATTAGTATTTGAGAGTTAACTAGAGAACTGAGAGATAAGGTAATTTGCCTAGTCACACAGCCAGAATGTGTTTGACAGAGGTGAGACTTTAGAATCTTCATAGTTGTAAGACCAGCTCTTTCCACTATACCACACACACATATGTACACATAAAAAGATATGTATAGTAGTTAAAAACAAGGTAGTAGTTTGGTTGGAAGACTACTAGCATTTGGAGATATCAAGAAATATTTCATATATAAGATGGTATTTAGGCTTCCTCTTGAAGTGACAATGAGGAAGAAATGCTGAAACTTGATTTTCAATGAAGTATCAGTGAAGGAGTATATTTAAGACCTATAGCTGGCCAATAAAAAGGCTCTGAGATGGGAGGAGCAATGTTTGGATGAGAGAAAGAAAGATAGTTGAGCTAAACAGGGCAGTTTATATTTTATTCTAAAAGCAATAGGAAGGCACTAGAATTTGTTAGATAGAGAAGTGACATTGTCAGATTTTTGCATAGATGAAATCATTTTGGCACTCTCTGGATGGGAGATGCATTTGAATAGGAAGAGATCTGAGGAAGATGACCTATGGGGGCAGGGGGAGGAGAAGGGGAGATGGAGAGGGAGAGAAACAGACAAAGACAGAGGCAGAGACAGAGAGAGAATTCCCTTTCCTGTCTTTTTGTTGTTGTTTTGAAAGGAAAAGAAATTCATTAACTTATTAAGGAAGACTCCTTAGACTGGTAACAGAGTTATGTCTGTCTATCTTTTTCTTCTATCTACTCTTTCTCTTATATTCTACTTTGCTTAGATCTTTATTCAAGTGATCATCACTTCTATTTATCTAGCCCTGACCTCTCTCATGACTTCCAATCACTCACATCTCCAACTGCCTATTAGAAATCTCAAAGACATCTTTTGAAGTAAAAGTGTTGAAAACTGAACTCGTTATTTTTTCCTCAAAAACTTCCTCTCTTTCTGACTTCCTTATCCAAAGTACCACTGTTTTTCTAGTCATCCAGGTTTAAACCTAAGTGTCATGCTCAACTTCTCATTCTCTCTCACCTCCAGTATCCAAACAATTTCCAGGTTCTGTCAATTTTACTTTAACAGCATTTTTTATATGTATTTTTTTCTTTCTTCTGACATTGCCATCACTCTGGTGCCTACCCTTATTTCCTCACTCCTAGACTACTGTAATAGCCTGCTGGCAGGTCAGCCTACCTTAAGTGTCTCCCCACTCTAGGCTATCCTCCACTTAACTGCCAAAATGATCTTCCTAAGGCACAGATCTGGCCATAACACCCTTCTACCTAATAAATTCCATTGGCTCCCTTTTACCTTGAAAGTCAAATATCAAATCCTTTTGGCTTTTAAAGGCCTTCATAACTTGGCCTTTTCCTACCATTCCAGTCTTCTCATACTTTACTTTCTTCTAAGTACTTTGTGATCCAGAGACACTGGCCTCTTTACTGTTCCTTACACATGACAATCTATCTCCAGACTTCATTTTTACTAGATATCCAACATACTTGGAATTCTTTTTTCATCTCTGCCTCCTGCTTGCTTCAGGTCCTAGTCCAAATTCTATCTTTGGCAAGGAACCGATCCTTATTCCCCTTAATGCTAGTACCGTCCTTTTTTGAAAATTATCTCCAATTTATCCTGTTTATAGCTTGTTATATAGCAAACAACATTATTGTTTACATGTTGTTTCACACATTCAACCCTTAGCTCCTTAAGAACAGGAATTGTTTGTATTCCCAACACTTTGCAAAGTACCTGGCACATAATAGATGCTTAATAAATGCTTATTGACTTCATTAGAAATAGCCTGTCTGCAGTCAGTAAGTAAAAGGTAGATTTGGGATTCAAATGTAAGTTTGTTGTTGTTTTTTTTACTTCAAATCCAGTGCTGCTTCTACAACATCATAATCATTCTTGTAAAATTTCTCAATTACTTTTGTCACCAATACTATGCAAACTATTTAATTCATATATTATACAACTATGCTGTAGATAACTCATACTCAAAACTAATTAGTAAAACTACTTGGACCATATTGAAGTTTTTGTCCTTCATACCTAATTATTTTCCTTTTTATCCTTTAGTGAAACAATAGTGCTGAATTTGCACATCTAGTTACTTCTTGGACAATTGTTTATGCTTTCAGAAATCCAGGATATTATTTCAGTAAAGGAATAATAACTATATAGCTTTCAGAATGGAAATTTGTTATATGTGGATTTGAAGGGAATGAAATTATATTCATGCCAAAATAGTATGAAAACAAATTTAAATTATTTTAGACAATGACAGGTTAAGTGATTGCCCACCTTTCCAAAGAATAATTACCTCATTCCATTTGAATTTCCAAACATAGAAGAAAAAAAACACCTTTTAAATACTGACATCTAGGACTGTCACCAAATGAAAACAGATCAATTCTTTTAAAAGATTTTCCCAAAGGGGATGTGATGTAGAATGTAGAATGAAATTAGTTGCATTACAATGTCCTTGTTGCAGTAAAATCTATTTGCTTTTAAAGGTAGTTCTTCTGCATGGAAACAGAAGATCCGAGGTCATGGTCCAATTCCTGGGGCTTCTATACCTCAGAAGCAGGAATTGTGGACAGTAGTTTGACCTCTGTTCCCCAAAGGGACAGCAGTATCTGTCTCTACAGAACCCTGAACCTTCAAAGGGTTGATGTCTCATGAATCACTCTTCACTTTAGGAATGTAGCTGACAATGGCCCCCTTTGGCCACTCCTAGAATTTTGCAGTGGAACTTTAATAAGGCCTCACTGTTAACATGTCCTACTAATAGCCGCTGTTAATATTTCATTCATTTTAGCTGTATTTCGTGTTTTCTTTGTAGATGTATTTATAGTAAGTATTCCAGTTGCTTTCTTTAGGTTATCCTACAAACATAGCAGAGAGAAGTACTTCAGAAAGTGATTTTCTCCTACTTTTTGGTACAGTGTTCATATTCTGAATCTGTGATCTACAGTAATTCTTATTCATTTGGAATGTAGTAATTTGTTCCTGTCAGCACAAGCACTGGTTTGTTGCTTTAAATTGCTGAGTTTTGTTTTTGTTGGCATGCTCCCCAATACAAATTGAGTGGCTGACAAAAATCTATTTGTATGACAGTTCAATCTAGATAGGTACTCTCTGTTGCCTAACGGTACAATTTGGGGTCCCCAAGATCAAAGCTGACTGAATGCCAGGACTGGTACAGAGCTTGTTCCTGCAGATAACAGAGGTAATCCATATTCCTCAGGTCCACAAATCAAACAAACAAAGAAGAAATATGTATGCACATCAGTTTGTTTGAGATGATTGTCTAGTACTTTCTTTCTAATAACAAATGGGAATATCTAACCTATGAGAACAATAAAATTGCTGATATGAGAGATGCCCCTATTTGAAATTAAAAGGAAATGCCATATTGGCTTATAAAGACGGACAGTGGTTTGTTGCTTAAAAATTTTCTCAGGGTGTATTGGCTTTTGTTAAGGATATTCTCCTTCCATTCTAATTTACAGCTATTTTGAAAAAGGTTGTAGCTTGAACCAATGCCTCTTCCATGGCTTTTAGACTTGCCTAGGATAGAGTTGAAGGGGGTCATTTTCTTCTCTAAGATGAAGAGTCAAGACTTTGCCCTTGTATATTTCTCAAGGTGTCAATGAAACTTTTCTGCTGAAGTTATCGCACAAATGTAATTTGTGTGTAATAACCTGGTTAAAATGCATAATAGAAAATGTCATAAGGAAAGAAATTGGGAATACTCTTTATTGTAGTTTCCAGGAAATATGATTGAGGGCTTTTGTGTCGCTTTTCTGTGACATATGGCCTTAATACCTCTGTTTTTATCATCTACAGATTACAGTGGAAACCTATTCTTTCATTCATACATGAATATATAGCTAAGTCTTGAATATTTTGTAAATCATTTGGCAAAAGTATTTATGTCAATTCAAAATCATATAAAAATACAAAGTAAAGGTAACCATGTTTAAAATGTAGATTAATAAATGTTAAAAAAATACAGACTAAGAGCTATAATAACATGTATATTACTACTTCTTTTTAAGATACAACTGCAGTCATTAAGTACCAAAGATATGGAGTTGAATAGGGATCAGAATGAGGTCAAATTTTGAGGAAAAAGTTCTTTTTTAAGTTGTTAGTTGTATTTTGAAGCAGGGCAGGGGAACAGATTGATTGAATGCTAGGAGAAGGAGATCACTTCATGCTAATTATGACAGTATAGTTTTAAAATGCTAAATTATATATAATATATTATCAGAAAAAATTTTTGTTTTGTGTAAGAGGGAGCTAAAATAACTTAATGTTTGACAATGGGAACATAGAAGATAGACTTTAAGCGCTAGATTTTTAAAAATTTCATTTCTTTTCTTCCACATATGTTTTATTTACTGTACGAAAATAATTCTTTCCTCTAGCTATAAGATTATAATTCCATTTAAGGACTCTTTTGTGCTTTTAGATACTGGTAAAATACACTGATTGATTTATAAAACTCTAATCACAATATTAAATTATTTTATTTGAGAAAATTCAGGATAAAAGATTGAATTAATTAATTTCTGCCCACTGGACATAAAAAGAATAATGTAGAATTTAGGTTTCTGAAAAAACATTATTTTATGATAATATGCTATCTTGTCATAGACATTAATTTTTTATTTTGTGGCTCTAAAATGACTCTACTTACAATGTAGAAATGATTTTGCCCCATAGCATATCCAATCTGTTCCTCACTGAAACTCATTGGATTTTAATTACTGGATTCTAAATACTGCATAGATGGCTTTTAAAAAGCAAAGAAACCTTACCTTTTGCCTTAGAATCAATACTAAGTATCATTTCCAAGACAGAAAAGTGATAACAACAAGGCAATTGGGCTTACATGACTTGCCCAAAGTCACACATCTAGGAGGTATCTGAGGCCAAATTTGATAAACATAGCATAAATATCTTAAAAATGGCACAATAATTTATTTTGACTAAAAAAGTCATTGTTTCATTGAAATATTTTGGAATGAAATAAAAAAATTCTTCAAAATTTTGTGTTTAATTTAAAATCATAGTTGATATAATTTTAACATTGTAAGTACCAATTCAGAAGTTCAATTTTGTGATGTATGCATTTTTTCAACTTTTGCTCTATTTAAGCTCCACTGGTTCTTTTAGGTTGGCATCATTAAAATCATTCATCTCCAGGTAACAAGGAATTCAAGAATACATCTTATCTGTAACTGAAACATGAATAGCTTTACTATATCCACTTTCTTGGCTTTCTTCAAGATTTCTAGAAACTCTATTAAATTAGTATTGATAAAATCAAATCACTAGGTCCAAATGGAAAAAATTTGTTTGATTTCGTCATGTTTCAAGGCAAGATATTTCTATAATTTATTTCCAAGTACTCAATCAATAGTATTTAATTTTGTTAGCTTAAAATTAAGAGCCTTCTTTGAAAAACATTATGTCTAGAAATCATGTATGACGCACTAACTTGAATGCACATTATTATGTTTTATGAACTGTGATCAGGCATATTTGATATAATGTTCATATATTAAATATATTCCCCTAAAATTCACCAACAAAAGAAGTAAGTATAGTTTCAAGGGAATAAGTCCAAAGCTCTCCTTTGAGCAAAAATTAAGCCATGATTAGAGGTATGATTACTTAGGAGAAACAGTAAATTAATTTTTTATATTGCTCAAACTTTATTTATTTATTTATTTTTATTAAACCCTTACCTTCTGTCTTGGAGTCAATACTGTGTATTGGCTCCGAGGCAGAAGAGTGGTAAGGGCTAGGCCATGGGGGTTAAGTGACTTGCCCAGGGTCACGCAGCTAGGAAGTGTCTGAGGCCAGATTTGAACCTAGGACCTCCCGACTCTAGACCTGGTTCTCAATCCACTGAGCTACCCAGCTGCCCCCTCTAACTTCTTTTGACTAAATCATCAAAAGATATGCATATAATATGTGATGGTAATATGTCTATATTATATCATATTGCATTGAATTTGGTATAATCTAGGTTTAAGATTTGACTACTACACCCACATTATTAAAGCCTTGTTTCATCAA
Source organism: Gracilinanus agilis (assembly GCF_016433145.1). Taxonomy (NCBI): domain Eukaryota; kingdom Metazoa; phylum Chordata; class Mammalia; order Didelphimorphia; family Didelphidae; genus Gracilinanus; species Gracilinanus agilis. Next base: position 623,675,859 of record NC_058131.1, read on the forward strand.
TAACATGACTTTATAAAATAGACTTCAAGAATAATTTTTATAGTACTTCTAATATATTAGATATTATAGGTGCTATGTTACCCTCTGGTGCTTCTTAATAATCAGTGCAACAACCCTTTCTGGTGCTAGATAGATAAATATCTAAAGATAGTCTGAAAAGGTTGATTTCCAAAAGTAACCCTCAGGTGTGACTATGGCCTATTATATAAAATTAGGTCTTTTATGAAATAAAAACTCTGACTCCCAATAAGCATTTATAGCATTTATTTAAGTAAATATTGTTTTTTAAGCTGAATTCCTCAGCAACATAGTTATTTTGCTGATGACATTGTATGCATTTAATATGGTAGAATTTATTAATGGGTAATTATATATAATATGTGTGTATATAAATGTGTATATATATATATGTGGAATATGACAAAATATCATCTAGGTCATGGTCTAGTTGCTATCTCAGCACTACCTTAATATTAGCTCTATATCGTTACTAGATCTATGTCCTTGGACAAGTTCACTTCATCTGTCTGGACTTCGGTCTTTCTTTCTTTAAAATGAAGATGTTAACCTAGACTTTCTGTCTAATAGTTTTTGATTGTCTGATAAGAAAGATTCAGGAAAGCCAGGAGACTTAAAGTAAGGCATCTCTAAGTCTTAGAAGCAAAATTATGGCCAAATTTTGTTGCTGCTCAGCATCCATCATGTCCAACTCTTTGTGACCCATCTTGGCAAAGAAACTGGGGTGATTTGCCATTTCCTTCTCCAGCTCATTTTACAGATGAGGAAATTGAGGTAAACAGAATTAAGTGACTTCCTCAGGGTCACATGATTAGTTACTGTCTGAGGCCAGATTTGAACCAGGAAGATGGATCTTTCTGACTCTAGCCCCACACTCTATCCATTGCACCACCTAACTGCCCAGATAAAATAATGTTATTTAGGAATCAGTGCTTAATAAATACTTGTTGATTGAATTGAATTGAATGAATGCCTTTCATTGTAACCACCAGCTGTGCAAATAAAGCCTTTTATTTCTACTAATAGGTTATATGAATTACTCTATAATTATATTAATTTACATTTTATTCATGCTGTCCCTTTCAGCTGTGAATAAAACATCTCCTTAGTAGCATACACAGATATGTAAGAAAGTGTTGCTTTTCTGGGTATGACATATTCAATATTAAACTTTTAGATATTTTTACTACAGTCAGTTAAATCATTTATTATTTCACAATGAATAAACATTTGACAGGGTTAATTCATTTCCATTGTGTGCTGTATTATCCAGGATGTTGGAAAATGTATAGTTTCCTTATAGTAATTGACTGCCAAGCTAACATGAGTATAGCCACAATCACACTTTCTGCATAAAACAGAATAAATTTATAACTTAGTCAGAAGTATAACAATACTCATTTCTTATGTTGCTTGATATATGAACCTGCATTTTCACATTTAGACTTAGAAGCAGTAAGAGGGGAAATGAAGGCACCTTAGTATCATAATTTCCTGACTGTTCAATCTTGCAGATCATGAAATGATGTAGCAGTGACACAAGCTAGGTTCTTTATAAATAGAATTCATTTATAATACCATGAAAATTTTTATAACTTTTCACCCATATGTATTGCATTTATGTACATATGCACATATTTCCATATGTTAAATAAATATCTGTAAAACATGCTAGTTTCTATTAAGGAATAAAAAAGAATAAAGAAGTATAATGCTTTTTATATCGATATGTGAATAATTACAACTAAAACATAAACATTTCCGCCATTATAAAGTTAGAAATCCAGATAACACATTAGATTTTAATAAAAAGGAATATGTAGAAATAAAAAATCCTAAACTTGGCTCTATCTCCTTTTTTTTTTTCTTTTCCCCAAATGAATTCTGGTCTGTGTCCTTTCAAATCAGATATCTACTTCTATTAATGCATGCCAAGATACAATGAGTTACAATTTTTTTACAGGTGACCTGTTTTCCCTGCTATACTAGAAAGCAAGCTAGCAAAAAGTGCTTTAATATTAGCCATCTAGGTGACATACACACGGTCCATTGGCCATGCATAGAACTTGGGTGTTGTTTTTCTTTATTAAGCTGTAGTGTTCACCAACATGTGGTATGTACAGTTTCAAGGGAATGAGCTTGACCTTTAACTCTAAGCTCTCCCTTGAGCAAAAGTAAACTATGTTTAGAGGGATGATTGTTTAGGAGAAACAGATTGGCATTCACTCAACAGATTGACCTCCCTCCTCTTATTTTGTATTATCATTTACCATTAAAAGTTTGAATTGGTCATGCTATTGTTACATAAGACCAGAGTTTCTAGCATGATGGCACAATCTTTTGATGTACTATCTGGCAATAGTTCTATATTTGATTCACACTTGATTAGAATGGTATAGACATTAACCAAATGATCATATTGGAAATTTCCAAATTTGTCACTGTAGATTGGTTTAATTATTTAATGTTTATTATACAAGCAGAGTAAGAATTCATAAATATTTGGTTTCCAGTTGAATTTTTCTCAAGTCTTTTTTGTCCCCGCCTTTAGTTCTTGATAACATATTGCTGCTTTTGATATTTACAGTTGATATATACACATATGCATGTGTGTGTATATATACATATATATATAGACATGCCTATATTATTTAAACTAAATTATATGATATATGCATATATGTGAACATAGTTTTCTGTGTTTATGTTAAAAAGAATTAAAAGTTAATACACAAAGAACTAGAAAATTGATTGTATTAACATCTTTCCTTTTTCTTTTTATGATGTTAGATTTGAGATATCTAAGATAAAAATCCAAATTATATCATCTTAATACATTTTTTGTCATCCTATATAGGATAAAGTGAAGATAAGTATTTATGTATTAACAACAAAATACTGTTTGCCCAGGCTTTAACCTGTCTTTACTTCATGTATGTAATATATATTTAAGCTTAAATTGGTTTAACTAGAAAATCATGCAATGTCTCTTATAATAAGAATAAAAATTAATGAAAATCCCATCATATTACTTGGTACCAACATGTAAAAGTTATATTTCATGCCTTAATAATCCCCTTAAGATCCTGGAGGTAGAGGAGAAGGGTGTTGAAGCTGGAGGAATAGAAGTGAAGTTAGCAATAGGTGCGTGTATGAAGTCATGGAATTAAATATATTTGAGAAAATGCCATTTAATCTAGAATTAAATGTATTTGAGAAAATGCCATCTCAGCAGTATTATAGTATTTTGGCAATACTGGGTAATGCATGGTAGAAAATGAATGACAAATATGTGAATAACTTGCGATAAATATTATTGTGGATTTACAGGACTTAACAGAGATGTCCAGAAGAATTATAATACATGGAACAAAATTGATTACAGATAAATGCATAACAATCACACAACATTGTTAAGTACATGTAGGCTAAAAGACATGACAAAAGCAATAGAAAAGTATAGATTGACTGGCACATTTCTTTTAGACTTGGAGAAATTTAAAAAGCTTTTCCCCCTATAAACCAGTTTGATTAGTACTTGGGAAAATTTCTTTAGTTATAAAAATCATGCAGGACTTTATGTCCACTATTTGTGTGATAAATAAAAGGCATCATTAATGTTTGTGAATGTGACAAAATGTTGATGAGTAATTAGAAGACAAGGAAAACTAGACTAAATGGAATGAGAGTGAAGTTGAAATTCTGTGATCCAGATATTTAGAAACAGATTACTTTGGGCACCCTTTTCTACTTTTATGGCTTATTTTTCTTACTACATCAAGCCATAGTTGTGTGGTATGAAGATGGTTTCTCCTCTCTTCCCTTCTGATGTAGCTGTATAGGTATTAATTTAGCAAAATATCCTGTCTGCCAGGTGTGGGAACTAGCTGGTTTTATTGTAATACCAGATCATTACTTAATTCATATGCAACATAGCACAGCACATGGAAAGCATTATAAGTCTATTTACAATGTGGCTGGTCTGATGATAACATTGTATTAAATTCCCAGGTGAGGCAATTTAAGCAATTGCTTTGCCATGTGCACGCCATGGAAATTAACTTCTCGTATGCTTTAGTAATAAACCAACTTCATTGTTATGCTTATATTAGTGGTAGATTGTCAAATCCTCAGTCTGGTTACATGTACCCTACTTCACATGTAGAATCATACAGGAGGTGGTACAGCAGATCACAGTTCTTAATTAGTTTAAGCTAAGTTAATTCATTTTGTTTCTAATTTAGCAGTGCCTGTCCATGAACATATTCAGTTCAGTTGGGAAATGTTAAGGCTCGGGTCAAGTAGACAGATTGTTTCAAGCCAAATTGCCAGACAGAACTGAGCAAGTGTATCTGTTTGAACTTAGCTTTAAGAAAATCAACCAATCAGTATGCAAAAATCTCGTTCATATACCAAGTGAGAACTGCCTTGAATCTGAAATTTCTCCTTGCAACCACAGGCTCATTTTTTTGTAGTCTCCAGAGAAACTTTGTACCTCTAACTTCTTACAATAAATAATCAGTACTTTTAATTGTCCTCTATCTTTCTAGGCCTTCATGTAACCTAGAGATTTTCAGTGAGTGCCAATGTAGGTTTCCTGATGAAAGGGATAACACAATTTCACACAAACATACAACTGGATGGGAGAAGAGACTGTGTTATTTAACAAATCTTTGTGGAAAAATATTGTCAGTTGGAGCTTTTCAACCCATATGGCACAGTCCAGAAATTTCCCTGGATTACAAACTGCATAGAGCTTCTCTCTTCTCCAGAAGCTCACATATGAAGCGCCAGCAGACAGTGGTAACTGACAACTAAGACTAAAAATGTTGACAATTTCTTGATTTGCCTGGTTAGCTTATGTATAGAAGTCATTAACTATTTATAAAATGCATTATGAATTGGGTTCCTTCAAACTGGAGCTGAGTGTGTGACATTTCCAGCTCAAATTCTCATGCTCGCATTTGGCTAAAGTACAAATTTATATACAGTTGATAGAAAAGTAAAAATATTTTTAGTTAGGATTATCTAATTAGAGTAGATATTTCATTTTCATTAATTTTGACTCATGAATATCAACATGCTGTAGAGATAGTAAAGTTTTCTTAGTTGTTTTTTTTTAATTAAAGAGGATTAAATGAGTTAGTATTAGGTTGGGGAGGGGGGAAGAATCCTAATCAAGAAATGTATCCTTCAAATGTATTTGCTCTTTTGTATTCAATTAATTTTGCAGTCCTGTAATCTAAAATCTTATCTTCTCTCTCCTCCCATCAAACACAAAATATATATATTTTAAATTTCAGTTTTTTAGGAATCATTATGAAGGGGGAAGTGGAGATTCCCAAAGATAGTACTTATAAGTAATGACTTAAAGACATTTTATTTTTAAAAATACTTTTAAGCCTAAATATTTAACTTTTCTATGTCTTATATTGCCTTGTTTACATAAAGAGATCTTTTGAATGTTTGCAATGATCTACGTTTTACACTGTTAAAAGAAAACATTAACTAAAGTGCCATGAGAGGATTGTTTGCAAGTTCTACATCTTTTTAGAAAATAAATTATACTACCCAAAGTCATCAACATGCTTCTTTTTGCTTTTCAGATTGTAAAAGACCAAGATACATTTGGGTAAATACACCCTAACTTTGAGGAAATATGACTCTAAACCAGCTTATTAAGCTGCTGTCGAATATAAGCACCTTGAGTCCTAGTCTTAAAATGAAGAAATGGATGATAACCCAAACAAAATTGGATAGTTATTGCTACACACTTGTAATTTCCTCCCCCTTTTGAAGTATATCAAATAAAAATACGACAATAATGTAATTGAACAATCTATGCCAATTTGTTGGCTGTTGGGTGAAAAAAGAGAAAAACAAAAACAATCTCCAGATGATATTCTTGCATACTGTGGAATGTTTTAGTCCCCTATAGTGATGAAATGAATAATTAAAACAGCAGCTCTGATACCACAGCCTGTTTAAAGGTTCTCATTTCCTTTAATGCTGTAGAATACTTTTTGCTTAGCTAGTTTGAAACTGTTGTGGCTGAGATCTCCAAATGGGCAAAAGAAAGATTTGGCATGATTTAAATATTGTAGTAGGTCCCTGATGTGCTCTGTCCTTCTACATCAGCTTTAATTTCGACATGATTCAGTATTAAATCAATAGACATGGCTAGACAAGAAATAATTCAGTAAATGGAGCAAGAGAGGAGTGCTATTTGATGATGGCAATCTGATGTGGTCTGTACATTAAATGATTGAAGTTGCTTCCTCATTGGCCAGTCTTAACTTCTCAGCCTCAGTTTCTCCTTTTATAAAAATCCAATCATATTAACTAAAGATTTTATCATTTGGCAATGTGCAATATTGGTTATTCTTGATTTATTGATCATTATAGTTTAAAGCTGCCACCAATTTCTGCATTATGAAAAATCTGAAGAATGTATATATCCTTTAAGTATGTAGTCATATGGTATAATAGAAAGAACACTGGATTTGATGTCAAGAGATCTGGATTTATTCCTGATTCTATCCTTAACTTTGAGAACTTGTACAAGTTATTTAATCTCCGAGGGGCCACTAGTTTCCTCCTTATGTAAAGTGAGGGGAGTTTGAGTATATGCTCTATCATATTCTATCCAGCTCTAATATGCTTTGATTCTTTCTCTAAAGTATCTTGATATTTCATTCTGCTGAAAAAGATGTCATTATTTCACTAATTTCAGTGACTATTTTGAATATTTTTGTTTGTTTCGATTCACCTATTAGTGTAATCAGAATTAGCCAACCTACATTTAGTCATAACAAATAGCGATTTTTCTAGCACATACTTCAACAAGTAAGGAATTAGGGGTTATAATTCTAAAGAGAGCAATATATTGGGGGAAATTAGAGAAGTCAGGTGACCTACCATTTCATAGTTCTTTCTTTACTTATGTCTTTGCTTAGTCACTTCAGAAGCTGAAAGGGTAATGAGATAACTATACCAGAAATAGTTTTTTATTGAGAATAATAATGATAATAATATAATTGAGGATAATAATGAAGTTATTACATTTTAACCACTTGTTTTCATGATTTCGTAGCTTTTTCAAAAGCTTTTTTATTTGAGCCAAACAGAAAAAACTTATATAAAAATACTCTTCTGAAAAGTATCTGAAAAGTTTACTGAGTACAGTCAGATGTAACTTGTCTTAATTTCATGGAATTATTAAATGTAACCTATTTTATGTTTTACATGAACATCGTGATACATGAAAAACATCTTCTTTTACCTCCTGCTTTCTTTTTTTTTTTTTAATCTTTTCTTCTTAAGCCATTACAAACAGAAGACCTACCTATACACATGCATACCTCAGTTTTAAACCATAGTGTAAAACATTGTTTTCAGATGGGAAGTATTTGAAAATTCCCTCCCCTGTTTAACATCACAGTTCTGGTTGATTTTACAGCTCACAGGGAATAGAATATGGTATAGTCAGTCATTGAAGAGACATGTAATAATGGTCCATCTCCTGCTAGACTGCTAAAAACTTCTAAGTATCTTTTCTTTGATCACTACCAAGAGACTTCCCCCCCCCCCCCTCAGATAATTAATGTCTACTTTAACTGAAAGGTCTTATTTTAATGATTATACAATTGATAGGATACAACTTCTTTTAATTCCATTAATAATAGTGAAGCATATGACACCATTCTTTGGAGCAGATAGTTGAATTGTTGGCAAGTCTTGTTTTGTTTTTATCAGATGATTTTCCTTGAAACTCTCAAGTTCAAGAACTTTCAATAACTTTGACTTGCAGATTTTAGCAAATAGGTATCCATTAGGGGGCTCCCGAGGTTTAAGATGATCAGCCTTGATACCAATAATGCTTCGGCGCCTTTACTTCCTAACGCTCCTCTCTGTCTTTTTGTTTTGTTTTGTTTTACAGAAAAGGTCACGGATCGCCTACAGTGACGAAGTACGGAATGAGCTCCTAGGGGATGATGGGAATTCCTCCGAGAACCAGGTAGAATGCTAATCAGGAAACCCCGGTGGGTGGCTGGAGGGTGAAGGAGGTCAGTGGCACACTGGGCTTCTCAAGCTGCTCCTTAACAGCATTAGCAACAACTCATGTGGAAGTGATACTGTTTAATGCAAAGCTGGAGTCTTAATCAACTTCAAAATGTTTCTTGGAGATCTTACATTTAACCCTTTACCTTGTGATCACTGTCTGCTATCTTTAAAAAAATCTTTTCTTCTCTTTTCTTTATTATTTAGTACTTAAAGAATAACTTGAAACACACTGTTTGCAGACAAAGACAAGGTCTTCACCTCAAACACAAGTAAAAGAAATAAAAAAGTACATAATACAGCTTTGATAATAAGGCATTATAATTAAGTCAACACTTAAAGCCAAAGAAATGAGAGTTAGCTTTCAGAATGCAACAGAGCTTACTACCCTCCTTCTTATTTAACACTTTAAAAATAATAATAAATTTACCAAAATCCAGATTTTAAGTATAACACTATGAAAGAAACCAAGACACGGTATCACAGAAAGTATATTTGTATAGAAATCATTTTTATGACAAATGTCTCTTTGCAAGTTTATTATGTCACTATAAAGGATTAGCGTAGTCCAAAAGAAAACACAATTTCTTCTAACTAGGGCATATAGTTTGACTGTCTTAATTTTAACTGGGGCCTAAATGTTTCTTAAGTATACCAGCCTAATAAAAAAGTCTTGCTCTCTGTTTTCTGAATTAAAACTATATCCATCCATACTAAGTAAATATATTTAGTGTGGGTTAAATGTAAGGCTTAAAAAAATTTTAAGGAGCCTAAGTGTTGAGTTTACCTGCAAAAAATTTCTCAGGTAGTTCTACAGTCTTTTGACATTTCAAAAATTAGTATATGATATACAACCTGATTTTGTTTAATAACATTACTTTGGCAAATGTCATAAGGGTCTTTACTTTGACCAAATTAAAATGTGCATAACAGGTCTCCTGAATATACCAAACTTGTGACTTGCTTCATAATAATTTATTCTATAAAAATTGTATATTTCTAGTCCATTGTACTAGATAGATGTAGTGGAAAGTTGTACACAACTGCATGATATTATCATTTGTTTATCTATTTCAATATTGCTATTAGAAGTTATTAAGTATAGAGACTTTATATGTGTGCATAAGATTGTTTTTCAAAGGGAAGAATCACCAAGTTTGAGATATTTGTTTTGTATATAGATTCTTCTCTTCTCTGCTCTTCCCTACCCCCCTAATATTTAGATGTTATCAGCATGGGTTCAGACATGTAAACATGTTAAGATATGACTTGGGATTTCAGGCCCTTGACTGAAATGTGAGAATAGCTTAAAAAAAAATGGTGAGTACATCAGACATAAAAGGGGACTTGTGATAAAGGAGGTTTACTCATAATAGATTAAGTAATGTGTAAGGATGAGAAGAGAATATTCTCTTTTTTGTGTTGTTAAAGAAGGTTTAGTTTGTTCATAAGTGTTTAATTTATCATGATTTTATTTCTATTTTTGCTACAACAAAAGCATTATCTTGCCTTTAAACCTCCCAAATGATTGAATGCATATTTCCCATGTCAACTCCTTTAAAAGCTATAGATCATACCCACATTTGAAACTAGTGCTTAATGTAGAAGAAATAGAGTAGGGGGAGTTTCTGCCTGGTTCAGAATCTTTCTTTGTAAGAGATGTTATAGTACTGTGACAGTGATCCCATTTTTAACATGTTCTCTTCTCTCAATGGACATTTTATGTGCCTCAAACATATGCTTCATATATCTGGAAGCCTAATTTTTTTTAATGCCTAGAGAAAAATATTCCACAAAAATAGGGTGCATTCATATTTTCAGAATTGTTCAAATTATAATCTTGTCACTTTAAAGTGATTATGCAGAGTTTTCTCCTGGACTCAGATAAAGCAGGCTTACACATTCTGAGAGTGCTTGGAAAACCTGAAGTTCAGTTGTAAGGAACTGTCATTTCAATAAATACAGTGTGATAAATTATAGTCATAAGTACATGTAGCTGTTAGATTATGACTTTTGTGAACTTTTTCAGTCTAGTATTGGAGTTAGGTGTGATAGAACCCCACCTTCCCACTCCCGCCCCCTCCTCCCCCTGGCCATTTTTGTTAGTATTTTGCTGCCAAAAGACACTTTTCTCCAGGTAATGAGAAAAAAATCATTGAACGTGGCATTTATGAAATAATTATTCCAGAGGGACATATTCAAATTGTGCCCCCCCCCACCTCATCTACAACCAGGTATGGGCACTTTCTTATGCATCATTGTATATTCAAACTCTAGAATAAAAAAGGAAGCTATTCTTTTAAAGCAAAGGCTTTAATCTGGCATTGAATATAAATTCTCATACATCAATGACTGAGAAAATAGATATATGTTTGAACTAAACATACATATTTTTCCATCCACAATAAGTTTATTTTTTGAGATGTGATTAAGAAATACATAATCAGATATTTGGCATTTCCAGTACTCTCATTAATTTAGGTAAACACTTAAGAGTTGAGCAGGGTGAGACAATTAACCTAGCAGCATGCTATTGACTTAAGGTTTGCATCTTAACAATCAGCTTAAATTTTTTTTTAACTCAGGCAAGAAAATGTAATAAAATTGAGTATAAAAGTTGAAAATTATCATAAACATTTTAATTAAGTGGAAATCAACTGTTTACTATTGTCCTTACAGCAATATGTCTTTCTAAGAGTGACTCCTGTGAGAATTTAGAAGACTGAAAATATAGTGGCCATTCTTTACCTTTGCAATACTTTACAGTGAAATAACTTGGTTCCTGAAACTTTTACAATAATATGTAGGGTTATGATCAGTTAACTAACAGTAATTATGCTAATTTACTTTTAGGTATGTAAAAATTACAGCTATTTCCCTTACCAAAATCTGCAAAAAATTCATAAATTAAGAATTAAAAAAATCTTTGATGTCCTTCATACTATTATACTACTTCATTTGACTCCATGCTGTTTTAATAAAGTAATTACTTTGCTTTGTACAAATTAATGCATTCCTGATTCAAATCCAGTGAGTACAATCAGATGAGGCTCATTTCTGATTTACAAAGGAGACATAAAACTATCTACTCTGCATGTTAGAATTGCGTTTGGGTTATCAGCTTTCCCAGGATTGTTGTCTTAAGCATTATTAGTCTATTATTTTAAAATCACATTTGCCATCCTCATTTGGAGTATTTATTAATACCTTAAAACAGTCGAGTTCTTATATATAGAGATGCAGTACTTAGAACAGTATCTTCATTTTCATATGTTCTACGTTATTTTAGTTTAGTAAGGACCATTTCTTCCCCCTCAACATTACAAGGCTCAGTTGATATCTTTTTGTATTAAAGTATGATGATGGGACAGTTACATGGATCCAACTTTTACCATTTAAGCTAAATTATTATTTTATTTTCCATATGCAAAACACATTGATTAATGATAAATTTGAGGCAATCCTAAATACATTAAAATTAAATATGAAATAGATTATTTACAAATACTTGCTGAAATATTTGTGGCAGACCAGTATTTTGCTGAGATATGATTACTTAATTTTATAACTACAAGGTTCTCTTAAGTTCTGATTTGGACTTGCTGTGCATAAAGTGTGTTAAACTTCAGCTCCAGACCAGGGGGTGAAGTCGGTCAATTTAATTCCCTAAGATCTAAAGAAGGTCGGTATCATTTCATATAGCCCTGGCAGAGCAGATCATTACCAGACACAAATCTGTTCGTTACGTGCTGAGGGTTTATAGCAAAATAAATAGACTGTCATCATAAGTTCAGAAAATTGTGTGTTCGACCCACGATAATGTGTAAAGGGCGTTTAATAGAGTTCAGCATTTATTCGTTATCTGTATGCGGACAGAGACGGCAGTCGCATTATCAGCTTTAAAAAAATTCGGTAGTTTCCTCTGTCACGTGGCACACCGCACACGTACACACACACACACACACACACACACACACACACAGGCGTGTGCGCGCACACACTCTCACATGCTCTGAGGCGCAGTTTTGATTTTAGTCACAGCAGAAGGCTTAACCACAAGAGATTCCACTGGTTCAAACCAGCGTAAACCAGATTTTTTCGGCCTACAAAGGAGCAGATTACCTCTTGTATCAATTCTGCATTGAAAAAAAATCTTTGTTTCCAAAAGAAATGTCAATTATCATAACCTAAAATGGTGACTGTGCTCACTTTACGTTTACAACTGAGCAAATGATGAACTCAGTAAAAAATAAATTTATTAGGTTTGAGGCTAGGATAATTGTTAATTATTTTAAAATTAACCATCTTTTGTTCATTTAAATGAATAGCTCTCAACCTAAACTTAAAAAAAAAAAAAAAGACCAAAAAAACCCCTCTTCTATTACATAGCTTAGCAGCAAATCCTGTGCAAAGCTTAAAGCCAGCCATGCAGCACAAACAAGATAGAACATTTTTTGTTTGGAAACTATTGAAAAAACAAATGGGGAGCATTTTTAAACACTCATTGATTATGGCAGGGTGGTATGCCCCAAATGGTCTCTATTGCAGAAGAGTAGTTTTAAACTTTGGCCCTTTAAGTATCATAGTCAACTGAAGAATGGTTACCCTAGAAAGAAAAGATAGCTATGTGATCTGTTCCCAAATCAACTCTTTCTGAGGCGAATTAATGTTTACCTTTTTTTTTTTTTCCAGAATAGAAAAAAAAAGGAAAAAGAGAGACTAGTTTATGATAGGCCAGGGACTTGAGTTTAAAATTTAACTTCTTGGGTAAAAAGCAGTTTGTTTTCTTATGAAATGATTGGAAGCTTTCTTCTTACATGCTGGGTAATGCCAGTGAGCTTGCCAATTAAGTGTGATTACAACCACTTGTCCATTTTGAAGAAAGAACAGTGAATTAAAAAAAAAATTCAGCCTTAGGTGTTTTTGACATATTTTTGCTCCTCTGTTTTCTGAAAAGATTCCATATAGACTTATACTTTGCTTCCTCTTTATTTGGAAATTAATCTCATAAAATAAATGAAAAATTGGAATAAGCCGGGTTGCTTTTGTGACTTTGCTGAATTGGGATAAAAAAATCAGCTATTGGTATTGTGATGACCATGTTATAGTTGTCCACATTCTTTTTGAGAGAATTTTGTCAAACTAATTTTACTTTTGCTCCCAAAACAATGACCTAATTTGATGGGATATATGAGCCTATTCATTTAATTAAAAGATAGATTTAATAACTAGATAGCTTAAGTTAGATGTGTATGTGTTTTGAAATTATTGGTGAATTAAATGGAGGAAGAAGAGAGAATGTAAATTTCAGACTTGTAGTAGTTGTGTCTTTTCATGATAGAAAAAAATGAATCAGCATAATTTTAGTAACATTTACTAAGGTTTGGAACTCTATCAAAGAACCATATAAGAATGGGTAACCTGGAAGCTTAGGCATCCATTTTTGTAGTTTGTAAATAATTAAGCAACTTTATATGTAGTGTTAACATTTTTTAAAAATTAAATGACCAAAGTATCATAGAATATAGCAACATCACAGTTTTGAGAATTTGATTTTGGTTTGACTTAACCAAAAAGATTCTAAGATAGAAATAACTTCAAAACACTTATTTATGGAGTTAGCTAGATTTGCAAAAGTACTTAAATCTGGTTGAAATTTAAAGATATTTTAAAGTCAAAATATTGCATCCATTTGCAGTAGACCTCAAAAAGACAAAATTGATGCTAATGATATTTATTTCTAATGTTAAATATCTTGCATTAAATGTCCCTGGTCTAAATAAGTATTCTCTTTTCAGACACAGTTCATTCATTTCTTAGAAAAAACATTGTTACTACATCCTAATAGAATAGGGACACATGTTTGGTTGCTAATATTTGAATCTTTGATGTATCAGTTATTAACTGTGAAATAGTATAAACTAATAATCTGTTTCATTTGTTGTTAAAAATAGAAATCATTTGTCAAGACCTTAAATAGAGAAACACCCTAAAAACTTGTATATAACAAAACCTCTTCAGTGGTATATTCTTAGAAGAGAGGAACAGTAAACTTGTTTTTTTTTTCTTCTTTATAATATAGACTTCTGTGAAGTCATTCCCCTTTATTTCATGATGGTGTCTTAGATGTACTTTAAAAGAGAATTTCACACTATTCTCTTTGTTTAATGTGACAGTGTGAGAAAGTGATCTTTATTCGTTCAAAAAACTCTGCGTGTAGTCTATGTTTAGGTTCTTTTAATGTGTTTGTCTGTGATTTTTAAATGCTAAACATGTAAACAGATAAATTGTCAATGTTAATTCTGTATCCTGTCATACAACTGATCTTTCTTTCCTGCCATTTCTTTCCTTTTTATCTTTTTTTTTTTTTTTTGGTGCGTTCATGTTGCAGTTGATAAAATTACGTGAAGAGGTGAGTACTTTCTAGCTTTTGTTGTTGTTGTCTGGCTTTCTCATAAAGCTGAGTTTCTAAAACTGAAGTAGATCTCTTGGCTCGGTGTTACAGGGAAATTGACACAGTACAAATATTGATTATTTTGCTTAAAACCATCTTCCTTTGTATTCCTTTCCTAAATAATTATCAATTTAAGGATACTCATAGTTATTAATATTGTTTGGTGGCACAGAGGAGAAGTAAACATATTCAAGGAAGGAAAAGTGGTAAACAATAAAAATGTTTCTTAAAGCTATACCCCCATCGTTGTATATGAAATATAAAATTTGATAAGTTGTGAAAACTGTTACTATTATTTTATTGAAAGTTCTTGGTTGGGCAAATATCTTTATAATATTCCAATTAACCTCCTACTACTTAAAAAAAGAAAGAAAATCCTTTCATTTACCTAGATATTGTTAAATGTTAAAACCCACTAATCTATAGTTTTCTTTGGGGAAATATGTCTATGTTATAAATACACTAATGGTCAATCTGTTTAGATTGCTAGTTTCATCAATATAGCTCTAGTCATTGTTAAACAATATCTATTGTATAGGAAAAGAACTCCAAAAGTGTCCTTATTACTTGGAGTATCATGTTTTAGAGTGTAGTTATCCATTGCTTCATATTTATTTGAGAACCAGCAAATATTTATAGCACTGTTTATCATGTTGTGTCCATATCAGGAAGGATTTTATATCCTCTCAGGAATATATGGTATATAAATAAGAATTACTGTTATTTTGTTGAAGTATGGTTGAGCTTTTCTGCCATCAGCTTTAGGTTGAAACAGTAGCTGATATTATAGTTTTAAAATTAATTTCAAATTGCATTTTGTGACAAGAGTATCCAGGACTATCCTTGTCTGCACCTTAACATCAGTGATGAGGAAATTCTTGCTATAATGGTTTTGTGTGGTATTAAGAATACTTCAGCATTTTCTAGGCTATGTTAATGTTGGTTTGGAGACTTATGGATATAGTGATTTTCAACAACTCTTCCTAACAAAGGTGCATTATTGATATGTTTTCATTAATAAACAGTAACTGAAAGGAAAAGTGGAGAAGAAATGTGGGCAGATTTTTCTGTCTTATCTTTTAACTATTCTATGTCTTTTTTTTTCTATTTCCTACATATAAGCAGATGACTGTGTTCAATGGATTTGTGTAAACCAAGTCCTTACATATAATAAGATTATAAGCAATAGTGAGTGATTAATTGAAACCTACTTCTTTTATAGGACAATATTCTTCTATAACTATATATACTCCCATGGGGCATTGCAGGTCCAGATTTAAATGAAGGTAGTATTAAAAATTAGAGAGCTTGAGTTTTCAAATGTTAATGGAATTAATGTTAGATCTCAAAGCCTTAGTCAATTAAAAAAAAGGAGGTAAAGCTATTTCCCCCCAAATTTGTCAGAAATATTTTTACCAAAACCTTTCATGTTGCAAATAAGTCATCTACAAATGGTCAGTGTTTTTTCCCAAATCCTGTATTTGTGAAGATGAATTGTGTGGCATTGTGTGTATTAGATGGAAAAATTAGATATGTTGTTTTCAGATTTCTTTATTAAACATATTTTTATTGTACCTCATTTGTTTTATCATTCTTCTTTTGTTTATGTTAGCAGCAAGTTTCTGAGATTAAAAGTTCTTCAGAGCATGTTTTTGGAAACTGTAACCCCAAATGGAATTGTTACTGAAATAGAATTTGATCATTCAATTAATGGAGTTGTGTCCTGTGGGA
>NC_058131.1:623697122-623731175 GCF_016433145.1 Gracilinanus agilis
CCAATTCTACCTCCCCACAACCTTATCACTGATTGTATTTGAAGTGATGTCATGATGGTGAATTGTCAGTAAAATACCAACACTACTTCCCTCCATTTCCTCCACTATCTCCATTGAGGAATGGATAGTCAAATGATCATAGCCTTGATTGTTTGTAAAATGGTATATGATAAATACTTATTTATAAAGAAGCAATATAAACATTGAATTATTCATAAAGAAAATTCTTTTTGTTTCCCCCCAAATAGTGAGATTTATGAAAAAATTAAAATTGAAAAAATTGAATGAGAGTTTAGAAAGATGTTATCTGATCAGAGATATATCCTTAAGTTGAGAGAAATAAGAAATAAGAAAAAACAAGCCAACAGTTAATTGGCTGTGTCACTAACTAGATATGTGACCTTGGATTAGTCACTTGACTACTCTTTGCATATTTCCTTAATGGACATGACCTTTCCCATCTACTTCCCTAGAATGTGAGACAGAATTAGATTACATCTATGAAATAATTTGTAAAATGAAATGTGCAACATAAATTATCTTTTTAAATATCAGAATGCAAAAATGATTAGTTATCTTTAAAGTCCAGAGCAGAAATCCGGAAAACTTTTATCCTCAAAAACTTGGTAATCTTTTTATCTTTCCATAACATTTGAAGAAATGTTTGATGGCATATTGTTGTATTTGACTCCTAATGTCATCACAATATTCATAAGATAATGAAATATTTCATAAAATTATCTTGTTTTAATATTTGAAATTGGCATATTTGGTTTGAAAATTTTCTTACAATAATTTGAACTGATGAAAAGAAAAGTATATAAGGATTTTGAGTAGTTTCTCTCCAATGTGTCTATGTGGTTAAATTCTTTGGATTTCCTATCTTGAGCTATCAATATTTGGATTTCAAAGTATATGTATTTGTACTCTAAATAAAATGGTCTCTTTCTGCTTGAGTTTTCTGAAATTATTAGCAAAAAGGGTTGTCAAAAAGCCAAACTACTTTGAAATTTAACTTACCATAGTTTATGAAAAACAATACATTTAAAAAAATAAGTTACTCATTTTCAAAGGAAGGGACATCTCTTTTCTGATATTTTGTTGTGATGTTTTATTTGTGTCTCATCAAGAAATGAAGCAGCTATTATCCCTTTATGGGCAGCTGATTAAGCAGAGCAGCACATGTCCATCTTTTTAAAGTTGCACTTGGATAAAGAAAAATGCTTTTACTATTCCAACATGCCATTTTATAGAAACATTTAAAAGGCAAGTTTAGTTTTAAAGTGTTTTATTTATATTTCAGGAAGAAATGTCAGTCATCTATCTTATGCAAGGCTCTCATCTCTTAAAAAATGGTATCAGATGGAAATCAGCTAGTGTTATGTTAAAAAGCTGGAAGTTAGACAACTTTGAGCTTAATATTTTGAAGGGCTACTACCATACATTCTCCCCAAATTTTTCTGGATGTAACTGAAAAAGGTTGTGTAACGAATGCTATGTGAATAGACCTTTGGTTTGATTCAGTTTGGCATTTCTGATGTTCTTGCCTCAGAGCCTCTGAATAGAAAGCTACTACTTCTTTATATTTCCTCTCAGTAGATAGGTATGACCATTGAGCAGTGTAGATTCTTGTGCCATTTGAGGTCAACTGTCTCATCCTCAAGACTCTGGATTATTTTCTCCCTCCATTGTAATCATGTTTACAACTTTACCTCAAATTAAGAATCCAGAATAAATATTTGCTCACTATTGTCAGAGAAGTATAATCAGTAAAGCAAATAGACATGAACCAGTAGTTCCAGGCTTACCTATTCCATCAGTATAAAACTAATTAATATAGTTAGTCTGGCTGTGTGTATAGTTGTTATATTGCTGAGGTGAGCAAAATGATGCATAATGCATGTGAAGTCAACCATACTACTACAGTCACTATATCCATAGTAAATAAAAAATTTTCCATACAAAAACATTCTTTATTGATGGAGATCAAGGCTAAGAATATTTGATGTTGAATATTTTTACATTTCATGAGCAAAGCACTAAGGAAGTCAAGGATGAATAAGGAAGAGTAAATAATTTGTTGCACAGTTAAAAACTGTTGATTTACCGAAGAACCCATTAAATCACTTTCTTTAAGAATGTAAAAACATGATGTACGCTCATTGGTTCTGAGTGATTTGTTAGCCATGCATTTGGAATCAACCCATCAAGCTATAAAAGTATGATCAGTTCTCACATTTATATCTGTCAGTGATGAAATGTAGCCACTTGAAGTCTAGTGTTGTCACAGGTTCAATTTTTATTTATTCCTTCAGTTTTTGTTTTGAAATCCAAGTACATTTTAACTGCCTGTTCAGATATCTACTTTGGTGCCTTTTTATGGCATGGAGATGATCCTGTGTTCTCAAAGTTCATGCCACCTGTCATTCTAGAAAGCCTTTGAGTTTGGTCCTTATGTTAAGAGAGAGTCTGTTCTCTGAGGGCTAATCCAACTAAGAAATTCTTATTGACTTGACTAAGAATGGAGAGGTTCAACACTCCTTTTGTCTCTGTTTTGTTTCCACAGTGACAGAAATGAAAAAGTGGGGAAAAGAGTCAGAGTGTGATAGACTAAAACAGCTTTTAGTCCATCAGCATTAAGTTAACTCTAGATTTATAGTTATTATACTATTTTTTTTGGCATAGGAAATTCGCAATGAGGAAAATCTTTTTCCCAATGTAAGTCAGCACCTTCCCTCCAACTTATCATCTTAAAGAGTTACCAACAATCCTGAAATGGTTAAGGGCCTTTTTAATAGTCAGTATGTGCCAGAGGTGGGACTAGAACTCATACCTTCCATTATTCTATAGCCAGCTTCCCATGCATTATGCCATTCTGCCTTTCTCTGCACAGGCCCTAAAATGGGTGGTACCATATTACAACAGCTCTGGAGTATGAGTACCAGGGTCAAAATCTTGCTTCTAATACTAACTTACTATTTCACCTTGGAGAAGATATTTGCCCTCTTTATGCCTCAATTTCCTCATTTATAAAATGAAGGGGTTAGAGTAAATGACCTCTGAGATGTCTTCTAGTTCTAGATCTATGATCTTAAATTTTATATTGAATTACATCTATACCACATCCATATTCATGTTTTCATGCATGATCAGAAAACAAGATGGTATATAGTCATGTGATGCTATCATAGAACAACATATGAATAGCCAAATGTTCTATTATTACCACCAAATGACAGCATATCAGGTGAATTCTTTGGAAGATTTATGAAAAAACAGGAACAAAAACTCCAATGAGGCATGGATAGTAGCAGTGTGCATCGATTGAGGCAATATCCAAGACAATGAAAACACAGGTACTTAAGGATATTGATTTCCTAAACACCATTCAGATCCTGGAATTTAATCCATGTTATTTCAAATGTCTAATCAATGTATATAGTCTGATGATAAAAACAAAAAGAAATGGGATGGGTTAGGTAAACACTGATGATCACTTCCTGGCATAATTCATTTCATTTTTATTAATTTGAACTCATGAATGCTATATGTGAAACTCATTCTTATCTATGGATATATATTTATGTGTGTGCATGTATAACAAATATTTATAAAGTACCTAATATGTGACAGTCATGCCTGATGTGAGGAGATAAAACATAACGTCTACTCTCAAACTGCTTAGTAGTCTTAACAGACATTCTTAATCTGACATCCATGAACTCAGTAATAGTTTGATCATTGTATTTCAGTGTAATTGATTTCTTTTATAATTCCATATATTTTATTTTTGCCTCCAGATAAGAAACATGTAGTACATCACCAAAGCTCATTCTTGTTAGTACCTGCCAGTTGAATTTCTGAATAATAACATATACCAACCTTTCCTGTTAGATGGCAAAATGTCTTCTACTGAAACTTCATAAGGACCTTTCTTTTTGTAAATTAAATTTGGGAATATCTCTCAATTGAACATTTCTTATATTTGATGCTCATTTTTCCATGAAGGAAAACTATTTTTAAACAAATTATTTCAATTCAATTTGTAAATTCCCATTTGACTATATGATGGTATAATTTAGAGATATTAGGAAATACCTAACTTAAAAAATATTTTCTTATTCTTATTTGAGTAGGCAGAATTGGTCTCTTCAGAAGATTATTTTTGCTTTTTGTGGTCATCTCATTACAATTTGTATTTAGTTGTCCTACAATCATTATCCAAAGTAACACATGCAGTATGTTACTTTTTCTAGTTGAAAATGAATATATCTTAGACTGTCATATTCATAAGATGAGAAACAATGATTTGTGTGCACAGCTGTTCATTATTCATCTTTACTATCTTTTTAAAAATTATTATATTAATATTAAAACAGCAGTAGAAGAAATTCAAAATAAACCAGAAACAGTGCCAATACTTTCATTTTTAAAAATCAGTTAAAATTTTTTTAGTGCTTTTAGAATTTTGAACAATCTGTGAATATACATTTTAGTATATCAGGACTCTTAAGTTCTTTCTTTTACCTCTCTTTTGCAACAGTCTTGGCTGAACTATTATAATTCATCCTAGGCTTTTCATAGAGAACCATATGGAGTCTGCAGATTTCAAAAGCAGATGGATTACAATATTGGATAAGCTTCATCATGCTCTGTTTTTGGACACTTTCCATGGATATTATCAAGAATATCATATAAAACTCCTTTTGGAATTATACATGGAAACAAAGTTTCCAACAAATGCAAAACTTTTCCACTCTTATCTTCTCCATGAGAGATGTATTCCTTTGACCCTCGATATCCCTCTATTTTCCCCTATCACCTTCTCGTCCTACTAATGCTTATCTTTATCATTATCATCATCATCATCATCATCATCACCATCATCATCATTCAGTATTTTTTTTTTTTATAAAAAAAACCCATACCTTCCGTCCTGGAGTCAATACTGTATATTGGCTCTAAGGCAGAAGAGTGGTAAGGGCTAGGCAATGGGGGTCAAGTGACCTGCCCAGGGTCACACAGCTAGGAAGTTCAGATTTGAACCTAGGACCTCCCGTCTCTGGGCCTGGCTCTCAATCCACTGAGCTACCCCAGCTGCCCTCATTATTCAGTATTTTGAGTGTCTTCTTGTGCAATGGACTATGCTAAGTTCTATAGATAATAATGTCATTAAAAAGAGGTTATTTGCTGTAATTTGAGGGGAAATATAATTTTTTTTTGGTAGGAAAAAGCAGCCTTTGATATTAACTAGTTGATTTTATATTAACCACAAATGATCATGATTTTCAGCTTGGTTTTCATGTGTCAAAAAACAATTAATTCAGCTGCCATCAACTACATTCTATCTTCCTGCAGAGTCTAATGCTTCCTTTCTTTCATTGCCCTTTTCTTTTGCGGGGCGGGGGGAGTGGGGAATGTATAGAGAAAGGATAGGACATAAAGGTGGAGCCAGTCAGTCTCATTAGCAGGTGAGTGATTTACTTCTCATCAGATCTTCAATAAATCAGTCATGAACAACTTCATCACTTTTTCACTCCTGTTTAATTCACTTCAACAAATATTTACTGTCTGCTGTTTGTTTGACATTGTGTTAAATTATGGGGGGCAGCCTCCCAAATTAAGTACTTCTGTTCTAGTACTACCAATAATCATACTCTAACACTTTGTTTGTTTTGGTCAAACAGTAGCATTTAATATTGCTAACAAATCAAATTTATAGATTTATCTTAGTCAACAGTTCACTCATTCAGCATATATTTATTGGAACCCTCCATGAATAAAGTGCTAGATAAATTTTAAGAACTCATTTACTGTATATTCTTGGAATAATAACAGCTATAAACTTCATCTGCTTGAACCAAAGATACAAATTTCGACAAGTCTTTTTTATAAGAACAGTCACTAAAAATTTTAAAAAGCAAGAGTTTATGTATTTTACCATGCTTTTCTTTTTCTTTTTAGAAATTTGGACATGCTTTGAAAATCTCAAAGATACCTATGCACTAGTAAGCTATTTTCAGGAGCTGATAAGAATTATATGATTATGCCCCACAATTTGTCATATCTAGTCAAGTTATAAAGTCATCTTTTTCTACATTATTATATGTTAAGTTTGTAATTACAACCCTGTTAAATTCTCATATCTGAAAGCTGCACTACCCTTGTTGAACAGAGGGGGATCTCATTTGGGGTGAAACTCATAAAGAATTTCGAGATGTGCTGAAATTCACTTTCTGAAGTTACATGAGTGATTGGGAAGAGTCATAATGGCAAGGAAAGGACTGCCTTTAAACCCCGTTTGGAAAAGCTTCTCCTTGGGTGGTCCAAGTGAATTCATACAATTCATTTTTAATCCATTAAAAAAGTATTATACTTATTTTTAAGTGCTTTACTCAATAAAAATGCCTTATCAGTTTTCCACTTGGTTTGTAAGACACACCTGAAAACCATTCTTATTCTGTTGCATCTTTGTAACTTGAGAGAGTGACAACCAAAGTGAAGAAAGCTAAAATGCCAATTTATTTTCAGATATTACAGGAAAGGACTGTTAAGCTTATGACCTTGCTGCACTGTACTTATATACCTTTCCTTAGGTTCTTTTTTTTTAGTTTTTTTTTTTTTTAAATCAGATTTAGTTTTCCTTTGAGAGTGACTTCTAGTGCCAAGAAGTTTTCCCTTTGGCAGGTGTTTATGTATTTAATAGAGTTTTCTAAGGTGGGTGCCACAGAATTTTCACAGCATGTGTTCACATTGGACTAAGACTTTTGTGTACAACTTACATCAAGTGGAAAACTTGACTGGCATAAGCTTTTAAAATGGCTTTTTTGTGTTCTACATTTGAAGCTTTAGTCTATATTTCCTGTTGGGCTAACAATGTTTTCTCTCGTTTTCACTGAAGAACAAAGTTAACATTAAAAAATAAATTTTTTTATTGAAGAATATGTTTTTCCAAGTAAAGTCAGTATCAAAGGGGCTGTCATGGTGGGTCATCCTTCATGTATAGTATTGTGTTGCCCTTTTGCATCTTGAGACATAAACTCCAAGTCATAGTTAAACAAATACCTATTTATTTAGATAAAGGATGAAACTGCCCTAAAGCCAGACAAGAAAATAGACTTTTGAAGAATGCACCCTGTTGAAGGAATAAGCAAGTTGGTTTATAAGCCTATATTTGCTAGTATACCTTTTTACTGGTTTTAACTTGTATAGGTGTTTAATCACCAGAAATCATACCAAATTTTAAAAGACTGATATTTCTTTTTTGCATCTGTGAACAAATTCTGTCTCCTCGTTAAGACCAATAAACTTTAAGACAAACAGAAGTATGTTATGAAAATTAGTCCCTGGTTTCAATCTTAAATATTGCTAGAACAAATATTGTACTCAATTGAATTAAAATACCGTCAAACACCATTGCTTCATGGTTTCCTCATTTAAAATTTCTCTTTTTGGATTTGGATTGGAACTAAGTTTACTTGTATAGTGTTTTGATGAAAAGTTTTGCCAAGGAGGTAATGCCATTAGAATGATTTGGGAAAGGCCAGGGATGGGAGGGAGGGATTCCCTTGAGGAAATTTTTATCTAAAATTGATCCACATTAGTAGATTTTTAAAATCTAGGAACCTTTTTACCCCTTAGCATCCTCAGTATTTTATATCACTTTGAGGGTAGTGAACTGGATTACTTTTTAAATAATCTCTGCTTCCATTGTACCAATTCAGACCAACCTTTCCAATTATTCTAGATGAATAAAGTTTTAGTAGTGGTATGAGAAGCTTTGTTACATATATGTCTTTTTTTTAATGTTCAAATCCTAACAGTTTTTGTTTCTATTTTGTATATTGTAGCAAATTAATATTAACACTAATAAAATACCTTGCAATGAAAATCACAATTCTAAAAGCTTTCACATACCATATATTATCTTCAAAATAATCTCAGACCTCATTTAAAATTCCCTTCTAATGCCACCCATGATATGAAGGTGATGCAAGGTTCTTGAACACCAGGCCAGTAGAACACAAGCTATGACAGGTCCTTTTGGAAAGGCTACAATTATGGGCTCATTCTGTAAAATGAGGGGGTTGTTCTCAATGATGGCCAAAGTCCCTTCCTCCCAGCTCAAAATCTATGATGCTATTATGTTTTATTATATTCTAGTTATTTGAAGACCATGGTGCTTAAATATAAAAAGGCTGAACTCGATTGCTCACCAGGTGATGAATTTTTCAAGGGCACAACCACTCATTAACCTTATATACTAAGGTATTAAAAGCTTAGGATCTTCATTGGTAAAGGAATACCCACATAAATGAAATCATGGATTCTTGAAATATGAAGGACAGATTGGTAATTGTTACTTATTAATTGTTTGAAACAGAATTTTTTTACCCCCTTTCTCACCTTCAGTAAAAAAGAAGCAATCTTCCTTGGCTAATGTTGCTATTATTATTATTTTTTAAAATTTGTACCTGTGATTTCATTGGTTGGGTAAGGCCTGGTGAAATTTTCTGTACAAATGTATATATGCATCTATTCCACAACTTATAGTTATGGAGAGTTATATGAGACATTCAATAATGGGTTAACTGACACCCAGAGTCACACATCCAGCATGTGTCAGTGGGAGAATGTGAATTCATTTCTTCCTAACTCTAAGGCTGGCTCTCCAGGCACTATGCTATTTTAAATTTACTTAAATGAAATGAAAAGTATTTTGTGTTTCAGCATTATCAATTATATGTTTTATGTACTTACGCCATTTGACTATATCATTATGGCATTTGTCCAATTAGACCTTTGCTTCCTATGAATTTCTGTCATCAAAATATAATTTCACAGTTTATCTCACTTGTTTGTTCACAGTCGATATTTTAAAATTAACTTTATCCTATATTTTTATATAGTTGAATACATAGAAAAAAGATGAAAGTAGGAATCAGGAATCCTGGCTCCATGTCCACACAATAGCTTGTGTTACATTGGGGAAGTCACTCTTTGAACCTCAGTTTCCATATCTGTAAATTGAGGGGGCTAGATGAACTTTAGGGTCCTTCTGTCTTAATGTTTTAAGATTCTAGAAAAGATTTATAAGATGTGATGTTGTTCATTTTAAAGAGGCAGATGTTTTAACATTGTAACTCAAAAAGGTAAGCACAAAGATATACCAAATTTCTTATTGCCTCAATGACATTGCCTACCAGCTGTGAATATTTCTTACTACAATGAATTTTCTCATTTTTATTGCTGGGTACAAGGCACAGTGGTTCATTTTTCTTCCTACTTGGACTTCCTGTATATCCTTTAAATTCATAGCTTCGTAAGAACAAGTAAGTCTTTCTATTCTCTCCTTTGTTAACTGTAAACCTCAAGAAGCAACAGTTCTATCGTGCCCTTCCTAAGTCGCTGGACTCTGCTCAAATTAAACACTGTAAGATTATCAGCAGGTAACAAGGTAGAAGTGTATCTTTCTCTTCAGCATTTTTGTATAACCTTTATCTTGATCTAGAGAATGCTAAAAAATTCAAACCAGTTAGTGGTTTTCACCACCAACCACTTGAAAATTCTGACCCTGTATATAGCATATAAAATGTATATATGTGTGTGACGGTGAGGGGGTGATATGGAGGAACAGAAGAGGAAGTAGAGAAAAGGAACATGCAGATTTAGCTCCTCTATGGGGTAAAAAGGTTGTGTGTATGTATGTGTATATGTGTCAGTGTCAGAATTCACAAAAAGCAAAGCTAGACCTCCTAACTTTCCTGTCTTGACTGCTGTTGAAGGCCAAAGTGTTAATTGGATTGCCTGCAGGGTTAGTTTAGCAGATAGAAACTTCTAAAATGGGTGGAAAATTAAACTTCATCCCTGCTCCTCCACTCTCCCCAGTAGTGGGCACATTCAGGTCCCAGTTGTTATGTTTTCATATTGTTTCCCTATGGTGCTTCCCATTATCCTTTGTTGTCGTTGTTGTTGGGTCATCTTTCCTAGATGTGATAAGAGACTTCTGTGGTGTCCATTTTGAACCAAGTGTTGACAGTTGGTATCAGTCAGCAAAAGCACGTGTACATATAGTACCTCTAGGATTCACATTGGGTCAACTGGCACAATAATTTCCTTGACTAATATTTATTAAGTACCCATAATATAATATTGGCCTACCTTTGCTATATTATTGTTGTCATAATGCTACTTTTGATATTTTCTTTTGGTGGTACTAATGATCCTGAATTAGACAATCAAAAAGCACCTACCATGTGCCAGGCACTATGCTAGGCTGAAGGAAAAGTGTGAATTATTGCCAGCTGGATGAAGGAGTCTGTTAATAAAATGTTTTCTGTTTTTTTATTACAGAAAATAAAGATAATAAATTCTTCAACATTATAGGTATTTATTGGGCATAGCGCCTCATAGATAGTAGGCAGCTGATAAATATTTGGACTGAATCTTTTAAAACATGTACAGAGGAATATGAATAAAGGAGAGGGATTACCTACTTTATCCAATAAACTATGCAGTGTTTTAAGAAACTATTTTTGGCATGTTTTAATTTACCAAAGACTCATACTTTACACAACTCGATTCTAGAAGCAAACTTGAAGCCTGTCTTCTTAATATCTCCCTAGCTTTAGCCCCTTTATTAAGAAATTAAAAACAAATATAGTGATGAAAATGGGCTGAATTTGGAGTCAGGTGTCCTACTTTGAATCCTGGTTTGAATTCTGGTTTGAAAAAGTCCCTCCTCCTTAGTTCCCTTATTTTAAAAATGATATACTAGATAACCTCTAGCACACCTTCTCACTCTAATTTCTATGAATTGAATGAAGTCTGAACTATAGTCTTTTACAGGGAATTTAGTTGTATTACTTTCCAAAACAGTATGAAAAGTATTGTTAAGTAGAGAACCACAGGTCATTTACTTTAGTAAATATGCAAAAGTAATTTGTAATTAGCATATTAACTATACCTAAAAAAGAAGTTTGGAAAGTGATAGAAAAAATGCTTTATTCTTTTTCATATTCTCTTACTTTAAACATTCCCCTTTTGATTTAGTTACTAGGAATTTTCTTTTTAAGAGTCTTCCCTTAAAATCTAACCTTTTACTGTCCAAATTTTCCAAAAATTCTAATGAAGATAGCCCTTATATAGCACTAAAACCCATCTAGGCCCTCTCATCAGAAAACATTGGTAATATTACATAGGAGTTAAATACATACACAATAGTCCCCCAAATGGCTAAAATGTTATATAATGGCAAAAGTCAGATGTTGTGGAAATGTTTTCAACATTTTTATTAAGCACAACAAAGACATTAAGAATTTGCACAAACTGTACATGAAAAATTGTTTTACATTGCATTTTATTAATATTAGCCAACCATGATTTATTACTTGTTTCTGATTTACTGTCAGTGATTTTGCAAAAGCAAAAAATAGATTGTAAGACCATTGAGATTTTAAATATTTTTATTTCTTTTTATTTAGCTATTGATATGATTCTAAACTTGTAAGAAAAAAGTATTTGCTATAAATGAGTACAAAGGCTAACTTACCTGAATATTTTACTATATTTAATATTTTTATTTAATGTTATAGAGGAGATATTTTATATATGTTTATATATAATATAATTATATAATAATTTAATATAAGAGAATAAAAGGAATTCCCTGTGTACACTCCAAATCATAATTTTCTTTTCTTTTAGGTCATTTTTTTGTACCAGAATTCCACTTCAGGCACCATTTTCTGATATCTCCAAAGGCAGATTGTACCCATTTTAGCATAGTAATATTTATATGTGATAGGGTGCTCAAGTCAGTATCCATATTTGTTGACCCTGAAGATTTAATATAGACCTTTGTGGGTATTAACTTTTTAGATCAATGTGTTGTTATTGACCTCAAAGAAAAGCCAATATCTCCTTGTTAATTTGCAAAGTATGACAGCTAGAAAATGTTAGACATTTTGTTACTTATTTTCCTTTTTTTAATATCCTTACTGTTTCCACCTAAAGATCATTTTGGCAAAATATATCTGCCATGGTTGTTCTTCGGTTATGAGGATATGTTTCCTGGTAAATGTTTTCAACTGTTTTTCATAAAAAATAAACCAGGAATGATGTTATACTTTTGTTTTGAATGATGGAATTTCCCTGGTTTTGCTTTCTCTGTTACATTTATTAGAATAGGACAAATTTCTCACAGAAATTTTTATAGTTTCTCTATTAGAACATTATTTCATGAGCATCTAAGGAATAAAAAAAGATAAATGGAAATAAGCTACTTGAAGGGTTTTATCATGAAATGCTAAAATCCTGTCTATAATGAATGTGTTATAGCATATTCTTTTTTGTAAATATTTTAAAAAGATTTTAAGTAAATAATACATTTTTAAGGCCAAATGTTGATGAGGAAGTGACTTTTTTTCACCATCACAGGTTTGTATATTAACATGGAAATATCAAGGGTTGTACTATTTGAAATGTCTCAAAATTGTCGATTGTAAAAATTGAAATCTCAGAACAATATTTCCTACACATGTGGCTTTCCTATTTTACTTTTAAATCCTCATAAATGATTTAATGTTGTTTTGGCCTTATTATGTTAGACCTTGATAAAGAAGAAGAGTTAATTTGCCTGGATGGTGGTAGTGTCCTTCATGTAAGACAAAAACTATAAATTAGACCATCTTCTTTATGGCCTTGTACCAGTTATCTTGTTCAACCCCCACTTCTCCATCAGAGATCTGACATATTCTGAAAGTTTTAAACTTTTAATCTCTAGAACTTGGGGGGGGGGGTAGGCAGTGGTTGTTTCACTGGGCCCACTCTCAGATAGGCCCCAGATATGCTTCACTTCATGCTTTAGACCAGGGGTCGGCAACCTTTTTGGCCGTAAGAGCCATGAACGCCACATTTTTTAAAATGTAATTTCGTGAGAGCCGTACAGTGCTCATAGTGCGTGCTCCTGTGACAGTGCCAGAAAAAAAAATTGACTTTATGGCTCCTGCTGAAAGAACCATACGTTGCTGACCCCTGCTTTAGACTATCACAGTTTTAGCACCTCTGCCCATCACTTTACCCCACTGCCAATATAACCTACTTCTCCATCCTCAAGTTATTGAACTTTAAGTAAGTCAGTTTCTGCCATATTTCTAGAAGTGTAGAAGAAGTTTATTGTACACTGTATATAATGCTGGCCCTGAAATCAAGAATTTCAAGAAAATCAAGGTCTGAATTCAAATGTAACCTCAAACACTTAATAGATGTGCAACCCAGAGTAAGTCATTACTTCTTTTTACTTATGTTTTCCAAAATGTAAAATGGAGATAATAATAGGAACTATTTTGATGGGTTATTTTTAGAATCAAATAAGATAATGTTTGTAAAGAACTTTTAATACAATGTTTGTTGCATAGTAGGTGCTATTATTTAAATGCTTATTTCCTTCCCTTTGGTCCTACTCATCATTCCAGTAACTTTTCTGATCAAAGAGTCCTACCCTACCATTCCCCCTCTTTTGGTTTTCATTCCTTATTAAAATGTAAGTTCCTTAAGGGCAAGGACTGATATATATATATATATGTATATATATATACATATACATATATACACACATATATATATATAGTGTGTGTGTGTGTGTACACACATACATATACACATTGTCAACTTGATACCTAGTAAACGCTTTATAAATGCTTTTAAAAATGCAATTTCAGTTAGCTGGGTGGCTTAGTGGATAGAGAGCCTTGTTTAGAGACAGGAGGTCCTGGTTTCAGATCTGGCCACAGACACCTCCTAGCTGTGTGTCTCTGGGCAAGTTACTTAACCTCAGTTGTCTAGCCCTTATTAATCTTCTGCCCTAGAAGAAATACACTATATTGATCCTAAGCCTGAAGATTTAAGTATTTGAAAACACACAATGTCATAGCTACTATTTTTATTTGTGTTAGTAAGAAAACATATAACAATCTTTCAGATGAGCTCATAATATTTAGGGATAATGTTTATATCAAATTACTATATTCTTATTATAAAAATAAAATATAAACCTTGGCGGGGCCTTACAATTCATGATTTTAATTATTTGCCATAGAATCTTTCTTAAGTGAAAAAGTTTCCTTTGTTGTTTTACCAGGATAGGAACAGTTTATATAAATATCAAAATTGACACTGTGGCCCATCAAAGTAGATGTTATGTCATTAGTTTAAATTTCCCAGATTAGTTTGGCATACACATGATTTTTCAGTAAAAAACCAACTAACATGAAAAGTAATGCAAAATTAGTGACATTGTTAAAAATTAATTTTTTAACAAATATTTATCTTTTTAGTGATACTTCTCTTTCCTAAAAAACAAAAACCACAAAGGTCTTTACATAGAAACTTTATTCATTCATCTTGAATAGTGTTATATCCATTTCTGTACCTGGTCACTTGTTTTACTTGCTGTTCCTAGAAACAAAGTCTTAACATAATTAAAATATGTCAATAATTTTTGCCTGATAAAATGGATATGTTTTGGGTTTTACATTCCCAGAAATAAAAAATGCCATTAGGGTCATAACTTAGAGTGTATACTTTAGTGCATTTCATTTTCTGTCTCTTAGGAGATTAGTGGAAAATAAGCTCTGTAAATTAAATTTTATTGCAAAATTATCTTCCGTTGTACAGCAGTGAAGATAATATTGAGTGATAAAGCTAGAGTGGGATTTTGTATGAGACTATTACAGCATGAAGACTATAATCTGAATGAAAAATATTGCTCAAGATTTTCTGTAATCTGGTATTTGATATAGAAAGCTTCATTTTGGAAAATGGTTAAAATGACCTCAGTTTAAACAAATGATTATATACTTAAGGTATGTTTCTGCTTAAGAACAGCCTTCCAATTTCAATGACCACTTTGTAAATATAGCGGGCGATAAGGTCATCTGTATTTGCTTTTGTTAAGGCTTTACTGGATTTGAACCACTGCCGTAGTTTCTAAGAGTCACTCTGCTCTGGGAGACACTCATTTGTATCAGGTTTTATCCGCGTGAACTTATACCTCTCTTCAAACCTGCCAGTTATGACTACAAGATCATGAGGTCCATTCTATATTTTTACCCTCATGTTGATAATAAAAAAAGGGTATTACATAATGGCTAATAAGGCAGTTGTTGGAGGAGATATCTATTACTTCCATCACATCATTTACACTTAGACTCTTGCCTGTGACCTTACAGTATATTCACAGGGAAGAAACAACAAAACCCCATTGCTATTGATAATTGCATGGAAACTTGGTTAAAAGGCCATATTGTCAAGAAATGTTATACATATTAACATATGGTGTTCCTATCCTTATTTATTAGCTTTATATCATAGTTTCCTTCTTTCACCAGCCATTTAACAAAAGTTTATTGAAGGCCTACTTCCTTCCAGGCACTTTGCTGAGTACTATGGGGAAATATAAGCAAGTATGGCATGGTCCCTTCCTTTAAGAAATTTACAGTCCAGTAAAGAAAGAAGATAAAATGTGAAAAGTTAAATAATAATACAAGAGATAAATAACAGTTCAATATTGTAGTATTAATAATAGCAGAAACCAGTAAATGGTTAATGACTAAATAGATAATAACTACTTTTAGACTTCTGAGAAGGAAAAGATCACTATTCTTCAATCTCTTGAGAAAGTTAATATTAAGTCATATGTCATAAGAAAGCCATTTCCAAGTAAGGAAACAATGGTGCTGTACTCTAGAAATATTTAAATTGCTCAGTTGCTTACTGATGTGCAGAAAAAGCCACTGAAGATCTTACCATTCTTACTTCAAAAGGACAACCCCAAAGATCAATTGGTTCATTAAAACTTCCCAAGCCCCTTAAATGTGCAAGGATCTCTTATACAGATTTATAGCACTTTATATTGCTTTTGCACATATATGCTAATGCATATAAAAACTATTCATTTATTGTTCTATTTCCCCCATTCCATCAGTTTTTAAGGGCAAGAATCTCATCTTATTTAATAAAGTTAAATATCATAATAAACCATATTTCTCTTACTCCCCGCACCCAGGATAATTCATTGTATCTAATATGTTTGACTAAATGAATGTTGAAAATAGGAAGAGAAAATTAGTTTAGAATTATCTATGAAGATTGAGTTTGTTTTTACTTGGCAACAATGTAAGAAATATAAGAAAGACTATATTATTGTCTAGAAACGTGTTTTTTAAAAGAACACCCTAGAGTCTAATTGTAATGAAGTGATATTTGGCAACATACTTAGCTAAATTGACCATGATGCCAGAGTGAATCAAGACGACTGTGTCATTTATTGCAGGTCTCCATCTTTTCAGGTGGATCCAAATGGAAATAGCCCATTAAGAATTGATTTAAGCCAGTTTAGCTAAGCAAGAGTCTCAGACCCTGGCCCTTGAGGCTTTGCCTACTAAAAGTTCACTCAGTGCTGGGCACATACCAGCTCCACAGGCCATCAACTTTATTAGTGTGGAGATAAGCTGATTAGGTCTTGTCAATCAAAGGTGCCAATATCTCAATTGAGAGGCTCTCTCGCTCCATTTTTTTCTTAAAGCATTGAAGCAGGCAACAAAGAGATAGATGTGTGGTTTGCATCCCCACGGTTGTCGCCATGCAGGGTGCAAGGGTCCTGTGATGATGTGATGACTGTATTAAAGAGTACATCAATTTGTTTTAAAGTGTTTTGATTTTTTATGGTGGCATTAAGAGAGAGAACATTGTGGTTGCAGCTTTACTAGAAAGCAAAGAGTTCTAGAAGAAGAAGAAGAAAAAAAATGTGTTTCTTTGAAGCCTACCAGGGCTTTGAGTCTTGCTGTGCCAATGGGCGCTTAAGTGTTCCTGTAACTGGCATACTCAGCTCTACCACCAGCTTAGGTTCTATTCTCCTATCCAAATTATTCATTTATACAGAATGGAAAGAAGGATGGAATGTTAAACTTTATGGAAGTAATAGTAATGTTTATTGAATATAAGCTATTAAAAAACTGATTTAAAGCTTTGGGTGGGCCGATTGGTATATACAATATGGGGAAAGGAGGTGGAGACACAGGCAGTTTTGAATTTTCAGAGAACAATTTGGCACCTAGACTTGACTTTGTTATTTTAAAAGCATTAATGAATCACTTTTTCTTACACTTTAAGGAAAATTATCCTGACAAATTATTATGTACTGTTAGAATACAATTCTAGAGGGCTTCACCTTGAGACCCATTAATATCAATTAGTATAAAGAAAACAATATCTAAATGGTATAGTGGAAAACAATGGCCTTTTGTTTTTCACATCTGAAGTTGCCTCAGTTCTGGGCTCCCTCATATCAAATATAAACCACAGAAATTTTACCTTTTTTTCCTTACTAACACACCTACATTTGCCACCCAATAAGGCTGAAGCTGCCATGCTGAGAAACTACATTTCTACAGTGGATTATCTTTCATTCATCTATTCTTTATCATACTATATCAATTTTGCACTAACCAATCAAGGATTCTTCTTAGAAAAGACTGACAGTTTTTTTGAGCAATGTCTTTATAGCCACATAAACCTACACTGTCCACTCTAGAAAGTGGAGACCCCCAAAAAAGAATGCCTGCTTATTCTTATTCAGTTATTTGAGTTGTGTCTAACTTTCTGTGTCCCTGTTTGAGGTTTTCTTGGCAAAGATACTGGAGTGCTTCGACACTTCCTTCTCCAGATCATTTTACAGAGGAGAAGACTAAGACCAACAGGGTTATGTGACTTGCCCAGGGTCACATAGCTTGTAAGTGTCTTTTAAGTTAATAAGATGAGTCTTTCTGACTTTAGATCTGGTACCTTATCCATTGTGCCACTTCAGTATTAAAATACCAGTATTGGGTATCTATTGAGAAATACAGACAGGCGTCTTGGTATATGAGACCTTTAAAGGTTTGATAAGTTGTAAAATGAACAGCAATGCTATATTACATGGATATTTTGCCATACAAATAATAACTCATTTATATAACAAACATATAGTTTACCAAGTGCTTACCTTATAACTGCCTTATAAAGACAAGAAAAACCGAGGCTTAGAGAGAGTTGGTGGATTGCTCATGTTCATATAGCCAGGTAATAGTGATGATGCAATTTGAACTGCAAGTCATCTCCTCAAGGTCCAACTCTCCTTTTTGAATACCATGCTGGTACTTTTCTCTGTGTGTTCCTACACACATACATTTATGATTCACATAAGAATTGGATGATCCTTACTTTTGCGAACTCTATCAATAAGTCTTTTTTGCTCTTTGAAAAACAATATGTATGGTACAGAGGAAAAGAGCACATTATTATAGTCAGTGCTCTTAGGTTCAAATCTCACTTCTGTCCCTACCTGTTTGATGTTAATCAAGTCACTCAACCTTTCTGTGCCTCAGTTTCCTCACCTGTAAAAAGAGGAGGTTGAATATGTTGACATCTAAGATCCTTTCTTTTTCTAAATTGATGATATATTACCTATACTTCCAATATTTGTAATGATTACCCTTCATGAAAGGAAAATAGGTTATTAATAGATTTAGTATGAAATGTTTTTTATTATATCCTAATTCTTTTTGCAAAAGATTTTGGATTTTTGAAGGATTTTTATTACAAATTTTCTTTAAATCAGAAATTTGCCTAATGAATTTAGAATTCAATCTAATATTTAAAAATATTCTCTCATGGTATTTTTAGAATTATCTCTTATGGCTAGATGTATATCTAAACACGTCCATATATATATATATACAGGTATGCAATATGTATTTTATTAGATTGCTATGGACTATATATGCCAAGAAAAACATGCACATTGAAAAGTTGCCCAGTATCCCATTGCAATACAATAATTATCTACTATTCCTAACATCAGCCTTAGGGAAGGATACCATACTGTTTCTAAGAGTATTAATATTGTAGCAAACCATGAGTATTCAAATAGAGATGCTTCACATGGGATGAACTTTAAATTAGGGAAATTTGTACCTCAGTATTTAGTTTCTGAGTTTTACAGTTTATATTTGTTGTACTGCTATGTCATGTTTGATTGTTTCTAAAGTCATATAGTTGGTAATTTAGTTATTTTTAAAGCACTATTAGACTTATTTATTCTTTTAAATTTTGTATTTTGTCCACAAATAGAGTAGTTAAATAAGGGATTCTTTTACTCAAGCTAGTCCATGTTGCATGTTACTGTATGTTTATTAAAAAAGCATATAGCTGAAAAAATAGAAGAAAACATTGAATTTATATTATTCTTTTTGTTCTTAAGGAACTTTGTTTCTCCATCATAACATATAAAACTAGAAACAATGTGACACTTTGGTAATTATTAGTCTTTGGCTATGTGAATAGTACAGGGAATGATCAATATGAGGAAATTAAATTACTATATTCCAATATGAGGATTTCCCATTACAGGGTAATTTGGAATTGAGATACCAAGTCTGAATTTTATTTATACTGAAGTTCTAAAGCAAAGACTATCAGGGAAAAGGAATTAGACTGAATATTCCTTTATCCATAATAACTTTGTTAGTGAGTAACATGTCATCCTTTCCCTTTCATCATATGATGGGTAAAAGTATGTCATCATTTTTCATTACCAACTTATTAGTCTATTTCTGAATAGCCCATTCTTATACATAAAATATTCAGTGCTACAATAGATTGTTTAGCATCATAGGAAATAGTTCACTTTTGTAAAAAACATTGTTACTTTGTTATAAACTTGAACATATTACTAATCCTGGAAAGAAATGGCTTGATATACCTCTTATGATCATTGCTGACATCCAACCAACTCTAGTACCCTTTATAAAAGGATTTGCCCAAAAAAGAAATCTTTCTACTGATGTCTAAAAAAAGTTTTCTAAACATTCTTTATAAATTTCTTATACATGTACATAATAGCTATAGATTTAAAATTCCAAACAAAAATACGGCTGTTTGCTGATTTTCCCCTCAAAAATATTTCCATTCAATGTAAAATAATCCCCCCTGTTTTAGTTGCTTATAGCATCAACATTCTGAAGAAATCTAGCATTATAAATGTCTTTATAAAGTATTAATATCTCCCAATATTCTGACATTTTTGTCCTATGACAGAGGTTCTTTTTCTTTTATTAGGTCAAAAGAGATTTTGAATCAGTTGATTAACTTCCATTTAGGAAAATTATTTAAAAGAACCTGAACAACCACAGAACAAAAATCAAATGCACATTTTTCTGTCTCAATTGATTCTTCATGTAGTAATCATCCAAACCAAATATTTGGAGTTATAAATATTCCTTAATGGGTAAACAAAGATAGAACTTACGCTACTACAGGCTAGGTTAAAGGTATTTTCAGTAAACTATCAAAACAAGAAGTAAAAATGTTTTAAGATTTAAAAAAAATCTATATTTGTTTTATGTTCTTCCTTGGAGCATTAGGATATTCTTTTTCTTTCTTTTTTATTAAAGCAGTAGAGGAGGACCATAAGTGTGTTTCCCCTCTTTTCCCTGCAGTCTACTTGGCAAGTACTTATTGCTGAAGAGAAGCAAATGTGAAATATTCGTATATGTTGAAAATAAAATCACTGTTCTCATAGCTTTAATATTTTCTGTAGGATCTCATATTTTCCTAAGGAGCTAGTGTTTAGCAATTTATCAGGAAAGGCAATGTTTAGGAAGCAGACTAGTCTTGCCTTTAATATTTTTTAACCATACTGTAAAATAAATTTTCTTTTGTAACAACATTCAAGTATCTTTTGATCCATCTGCTTTTATCTCAGCAATCACATGTTTTGGGAATTCCTATGTACCCATTAATAATAACTGAAACACAATCACATTTAAGAGAGAAAGCCTGAGAGTGAGAGGAGGATGAGGAAGAGGAGGAAGGGTAGTGGATTGGGGGGGGGGGAGGAATTTTAAAAAGAAAGAAAATCTGTTCTATTTCTTCCCTGAGGCTGAACTGTTTATCACTCCATCCTCGTTCGATAAAAGTGAATTTTATAATAAAATTTTCCCTAATCGGGCTCTGTCAGTGGAGGTGTCTTATCGTTGAGAGGAAAATGACACCGATCCTATCGAAAAACAGAAACGATGTCACCATGTCCCCAATCACAGCTACTCAGCCTCCATATCTACCTTCTCCACAAACACCAAGCAGTGCTTTTTCATAAGAACATCAAAACCCAGGAAAGTCATTAAAATTGCACCCGCGTAGAGTTGCAGGGATCAGCCACACTAGCGCAAAATGGGATGTGGGAAAACAGACTCTCTAAATGTGCTAATTCCATTGTCACGTGTTTACGGCTTAATTTTAATCAGTTAAAAAAGCCACACATTGCAATAAATTGGCATTATCTTCTGTGACACCAGAAGACACAGTTGGTTCAAGGATTTAGAGGGTCACTGGCAACAGTATATAGTGTTACAGACAAAGTATTTTTACGCTTGAACTACGGTAGCTAAGGTGCAATCCCCAGTTAAGACTGCAAACAAAGACTATAACCCACACAGTACTAAGTTCAACATGCAGACCACCTTCATCCTTGAGGCACTTTGAATGCTAAACCAAATACAGCCTGGGAATTTTTAAAGGGTAATTCAGTCACCATTTTCAATTTTAAAAGTAGTCATCCAGGGCAGAGTTGGTATGCATATTTGACAACAGCAAAAATGTCTCCTCTAAAGACCCTATCAATATTTTTGCATTTATTTTCTTAAGTTTAAGTAATGACGTGTTTTCAATGGCCATTTGTTTTGCACCCCCTAAACAAAGATATATCCTTGAGGAAATGACAAAGAAAAAAAGATGCCATTGAAATGTAATGTAAACTAGAAGTGAAATGATTTCCTAGTGATTTTAGTTTATTAATGTAGCATGAACATTGTTAAATTGTATGTTGCTTTATGACCATTAAATAGAGAAAATCACTCAAAGAGTAGATAAAAGCAAATTTCATCTTAATTTCCCTCATATAACCATTCTAAGCTTATATATGCCTATTTCAGAGATGAAGGATTCAATGAAAATAACTGCCTCAACAAATTATGTAGTCCTCATAAAATTTTTAAAGTGGGATACAGTATATCAGTTACCAATTTTTGATGTTTAAGCTTTGTGAATTAGTAACATAGCACATGATTTCAAGGTACTGGAAATCAATAGAAACCATGTTAAAAATTATGAATAAAATGAATATAAAAAAGTTATATATTGGGAACAACTGTGATTCATAAAAAAATCAAGGAGTCTAAGAAACAACATCTAAAACCAAATTTTATTTTCAGCATTTTACATATGTGTTTATATATATATACATAAGCACAAAAATCTTAACATGGAAAAAAGCAACACCAGAATTCCTCTCTCCCTTCTCCAACCTTAATGGAATGAAAACAGCTTCAGGAATTAAATTATTGGATAGGAAATGAAAGGTAAAGGTTTAAGTTGCTATTGTTTTAACTGTGATGAGTTCAGTTTAGTTCTGAGTAAATTTACCGCATAGATGTAGATAGTGAGGCACACGGAAACACAATGTTCATTGTATGGTATAGTTATACATAAAGAGTTAAGTTTTTCTTAAAAAATGTCAAATTGATTAGACCTCTCCAGTGTCATTGAAATACTTTTTTTTAAAGCTCTCATGAAATAAAATGATTAAATTGTAGTCACTAAAGCATTTTCCCCTGCTTATGGCCTTATTGAAAGCAGTCTATATTTTTTCATATCTTTAATGTTTAAACAGCTTGATTAAATTTACAAGTTAGTTTAAAAATAATATTAGAAAAAGGATAACGTGCAAATTTTGAACACAGTTCTTTTTCTGTGTTAGCATTAGCAGCTTGGTTGAAGAGCCACAGTGGGAAAAGAAGAAACAAGACTTTTTCTGTATCAACAGGCTTGAATTTTTAAAGATTTTCTTACAAAACACTGCAAAAAGTTTATTGTATACAGTTGTTATATGTGCATTTGCCATGTACCTAAAATGGTTTTATTGATTTTTTTGCTCAGACTTAGTAGCAGCAACAGTATGTTTTTGTAAATATCTCCCTTGCCTTTGCACTAAGAGGGAAAGAAAGGTGAACTGATTTTAATATTCAAAAACACATTTTCTACATAATATGTTATGGGGGGGAAACATAGTGAAACATGGCATTTTGTAATATTTACTACCCTGAAGTAAAACACAGTTAACTGTATTTTATTGGAGATGCATAATATGTCAGAGGTTACTCATTCATCAAAAGCATTCAGGATGTGACAGAACAAGTTTTCCTTAGCCTTTCTATCACCTGTACCATGCAGTAGTAAAGCCTTATTTAATTAGCTCAACAGTCATGTTAAGTTGAAATAATTGATTCAGTTTTGAATTTTGTAATAAATATATTTATTATCTTTTCCTCAGGAAATAGAATATTAAAGACATCATCTTGATTCAGGGCAGAATCTTATTCAAAAGTAAACTCAAAACTAAAGAAATATTGAAACTTAAAAAATCTTGAATAGGAAAAAAGCTATTTATTTAAAGGCAAACTAATATAGATGTTAAATTATGAATCTTATGTTAATTTCTTTAATCTATAACTACCCACAGTGTATTTTTATTCACTCTCTTTTAAATGCTTTCACAAATAAAGGTAAAATTCATACTGAAATGGAGAAAATGAGTGATTTGATTAATATAACTGTTCATTTTACAAAACCTTATTAAATTTTTAAACACTTATTTTATACCTTCTAAGGCTGCTTGTAATTTGCAAAACTACGAATTTTGTGTGTTCTACTTGCCTGCACATAGGCTGCGCCATTGAGCCACTAGTCAAGGAAAATGTTTTTTTCAGACTTGATATGTATAATAGATCAAATTGGTGGCTTCTAGATATCAGCATTTTTTACCTTTACTAGAGTTATTCAATTTAGAGGAAATTAAACATATCACAAAGATATTTAATTGTAACAATTCCAAATGCTTCAAGAAATGGTAAAGTTACTTTTAAAAAAATGTGTCACATAATTTCATTTTGAGATGTATATTACTTTTAAAATTAAACATTACATATAATATATAAAAAAGATTTAAACCTAGAAGTATGAGTTATAGTTTAATCATGTGAAAGAAAATTCATGGTCTTGGGCCTAAAATTATTTTCATTTAAAAGGTGTTTATAACTATTTAAAATAGCTTTAAATTGTTACATACACTTAAATAAGTATTTTTAAATTCATCATTGAATCCTACCCATACAGTAACTTTACAGTCAACCAACTAACCTTCATATCTGTTCAAAGGATTTGTTAAGTAAAAGCAAATATATTATTATTATTACTCATCTAATGAAACATGTAAAAGTATCCTGCAGATCTAAACAAGAGTCATTATGAATTTATGTATAAAATATGGTATTTGCATTAAAATTGATTTGGAATAATGGGACTAGGGAGAGTTTTTGTTATATGTCTGGAGGGGCTTATGAAATACTGACTTTTTTACTCAGATTTACATATTACATAAAATGAAAGCAGATTTAAATGAAAATATAAATTTCTTAAAGAAGTTATCACAGAAAAATAATCTTTTCTCAATGACACAAAGTGAAGTGGTGAGAGATTAAAAGAGATATACTTCCAAATGAAAAGTTACACATGGCTCTGACTGTTTTATCTTATAAATTTCAAAACATAGGACATACTTTTGGTACGTGGGTTTTTTTTTATGTAGATCATTGTTCCTGTTATTTTGGATTTGAGTAATCATATTTTTATTGTGGAAGGGAGTATCTGTACTAAGAGTATAAGAAGGTTGACACTGAAAATTTCATCCATAACATTTACATTTTAAAAGATAGTAAATGCTCAATGTATGTTTGTTATATATGTCTTTGTTCATTTGCAAAAGTGGTTCCTGTATAGATGGCCACACTGTAATATCCTATACATATATGCTCTCAGGTATCATTTTATCTCTTAACCATGAGAAGTTTATAAATAATTTTTGCATGATTGACAGCTGTGTTTCAAGTAATTCTTCCAACTTCATTCATTGTGGTTGTCCTTTTCCTCTTGCTCTCATAGATGTGATACCAGAAAATAGTACTTATTTAGAGCTTATAAAAATCTCTTCTCTAGAATATAATGTGTTTTATAAAAAAAACCTTTATAAATCATAATATTAATTTCAAACATCAAAACAAAATTTTTCTATTTTTCTTTTCCAATATGATACTACACACACTTTCTTTCTTTCTTTCTTTCTTTCTTTCTTTCTTTCTTTCTTTCTTTCTTTCTTTCTTTCTTTCTTTCTTTCTTTCTTTCTTTCTCTCTTTCTTTCTTTCTTTCTTTCTTTCTCTCTTTCTTCTTTTTTTACATTTTTAAACCCTTTACTTCTGTGTATTGACTCCTAGGTGGAAAAGTGGTAAGGGTGGGCAATGGGGGTCAAGTGACTTGCCCAGGGTCACACAGATGGGAAGTGTCTGAGGCCAGATTTGAACCTGGGACCTCCTGTCTGTAGGCCTAACCCTGAATCCACTGAGCTACCCAGCTGCCCTCCCACACACACATTTTGTATCCAAGAATAAGGATATATTTTAAAATGTTAAAAAATGTGATGTTATTTAAATCTACTTTGCAATATATTGGGAAAAGTACTAGAATTGGAGTCAATAAGACATAGGTTCAAATTCCACCTCAGATACTTATTTCCTTTGTGACTTTTCTGGGTATAAGTTTTTGCCTCTATAAAATTAGGGGCTATTTGAACTCAAAGATTTCTAAGGTCCCCTCCAGCTCTAAAATCTATTATCTTAATCTGATTAGGATATGTGATCATAGGACTATCAAATAGGCAGAATATAATTTAAAATAAAATCTTAAATGGAAGGAGTTGGACAAACATTTTTCTCCAGGTCGAAAGTCATTATTGAGTAATCAGAAATTCTCATTTGGCTTATGAATTAAGTAATCATTATTATTTCAAAAAGTAGATTAATAGCTAAGGGAATAAAGCAGATTATTCTTTTTAGTCCCTGAAAATTTAGACTGAAGCCTACAACTTCAAATAAACTAATGGTTAGTTTATAAGATATAGTACAATACTGCATATACTATGGTTACTCAGTAAATGCTTGATGAATGATTTAGAGACTTTCTCAATTCATAACAGTTTGAGAATAGAAAAATCACATTTGATTTCAACTGAAATACCTTAAGACTATTATGGAGCAAAACATACTATAAATAATAATAATAGATTATATTTATATAATGATTCATATTTCCAAATATTTTTACACATATAATCCTATATGATTGCATTGTTCAAAGGTAATAGAGCCAGGACTGAAATTCAGGTCTTTTGATCTCAAGACCACTAACCTCTCATCACTCTTCCCTGATGAGGTGATATTATTCCGAAGGGGAAAGGTTATTGTTGAAAAGATAAAATAAAAATATTTAATCAACTTGGACACATCCTCAAAATGGCCTTTTCCTCTTTCCATTCTCCTTTCCTTTTTTCTAAAATCTTACTTTCTACCCTAGTAAGAACTATAAGACGGAAGGACAAGAACTAAGCAAATAGGGTTAAGTGA
This sequence comes from Gracilinanus agilis, assembly GCF_016433145.1. Classification (NCBI taxonomy): domain Eukaryota; kingdom Metazoa; phylum Chordata; class Mammalia; order Didelphimorphia; family Didelphidae; genus Gracilinanus; species Gracilinanus agilis. Next base: position 623,723,732 of record NC_058131.1, read on the forward strand.
CTTGGCTAGGGTCACACAACTAGTAAATTTCTGAGGCCATGTTTGAACCCAGATTCTCTTGACTCCAGGCCTTGTGGCTTATCTACTATACCACCTAGCTATCTCCTCCTTCCCTTTTGCCTATGTGCATCTGTACAACCCAGGAGTAATCAAAATTGATTTGAAGTTAACAGAAAATTGTCAATGTTAATTTATTCAGGAATTCTACCATTAATTTTATGGATTATCCAGGTCTGATGTTTCCCTCCCTCCTTCCTACAGCCTTTTTTTTTTTGTATCTTTACTACCATAGATTGGACCAAGGTAAAGAAAGAGGGGAAACTCAAATAAACCACCGCACCATTTACCTAATACCCTATTAATTGATTTGGCAGCGTTGCAAAAATGAAATGTTGAGATTTTCTTTGCTATGTGTTCATCCCATTAATCTATTAGAATAGAAATCTGAGTTGCAAGTTAAACAGTATCTATACTTTTAAGAGTTCATATAACGATGACAAAGTATTACCTTTGTATCGTCTCTAAATATCAGCTCCTAAAACAGCTTGAATAGGGTTAACTTTAACTCAGTGGAAGTATAAGTATATTAATAAGTATATTGAGGGGCCAATGGGCTCTCCAAAGGAGGCTTCTGAAGGCCCTGATCTAAGATCCTATATTTGCAGGGAGCCAGTTTTACTTTATCTTTCAAGATCTGCATGCAGATATTTGATATATTTTGCAAAGGAGGATTTTTTTCTAGTAACATCATTTGAGTTACAAATGCTAATATGAGCTCACATTTTATATGACTCTTTAAGGTTTACTTTTCTCAAAATGACTGTGAGATTTGTAGTACAAGTATAATTATTCCCATTTTACAGCTAAGGAAACTGAGACTTGCCTAGAACCATATAACTAAGTAAGCAGTGGAGCTGGTACTTGAACTCAGGTGTTCTGATTGAGAATCCAGTGCTTTTTCCAGAGTTCTCTTACCTGATATTAGTCATCTCTTCCACTGAGAAGAAGCATGGTATTTTGTATAGAATGCTAGAGTTAAACTAGAGATATCGGGATTTAAAGCCTGCCAGTAGCACTTAGGACCTATGTGAGAATGGGAAGTCATTAACTTTAGTGAACCTTAGTTTCTTCATTTTAATAACTACCTTCTAGAGTGATTGAGCTGTTTAGGTTTAGCACTCAGCACAGTTTAAAAAGTTCAGTATAACTTTCAGATATCATTACTCCTATTCTTATTCTCTCAGGCATTAAAAGGATACTTCCTGGGACCTTTGATAATTTTAGTAATTCCCACCCCTGTTTCCCCCAGTTGTTCATTTTGTGACTCTGACTTCCTTCATCTCTGCTGGTAGTTTCCTTGGGGTCTGAATCTCAAAGTGTCTCAGCTTCCTCCCACGTTAGGTAACATGAGGTACCAGGCCAAGTCTGTGGCCCGGGGGACTTTTGGTTGGACAGAACTGACCCCAGCTGGATGCTGAGTGATTTCCCTGAGGTTTAGTGGGTGGCACACATCCCTCATGCACTCTGTGTCCTATTCTAGTGTCCTTTCCCAGTGTTCACGGTTGTCTGGCCCATCACTGGCAGATCATTATTTCCAGCCCAGACAAGTGTCATGTCCCTTTTCCTCTCCTTCTGGGCTGTCCTGCAGAGATTTTTTTGCTGCATAGAATGCTGCCAAGGGGAGGTGCTGGCTGTTTGATCCTCGCAAGATTCCATAGACTAGAGCCCTGCAGGGAAGCACTGACAGTCTGTCCTGGCTGGAGCAGACCTCTTCAGCTTGGAGTTGGGAGACTAAGAGGAGTTTGGGACTTGCAATTGGTTGGCTATTTTGGAGGAGGGGTGCTGAGTGATCTCAGAATAGAAGTCAATTCATGGGTTTGTTTCCTTGTTCATTGAAACTTTCTTTTGGATTCTTGCTGTCCTAAATCATGGAGACAGCTGAAGTTTCATCTTGGGTGCATACTCTTTGTTTCAGAGAAGTTTTGAGAGGTATAGGGGATCATTGAGAATGTGTATTCCTCTATCATGTTCATGATGTGTCATACTTTCAACATATTTAACAATTTTTTTAAAGAGCTTAATATATCCTCAGATATCTCATAAAGTAATATTTTTTCTTTTTTGAATATAAAAGAAGAAACATTGTACAGGACAGAACAGTAGTAAAATGTGAGATAACCATTTGTGTAAAATAGACCTAGGATTTATATCTGAGAATCTCATAATCTTGATAGTGACTATATTTTTACCTTTAGATTAGAAACTGATAGCTACCTATGAAGAAAGGATGGTCATTCTTTTAAAAAGAAAATCTATTATTGTCATTGCCTTCACAAAAGAATGTAAATGATTAAGACTGGAAATTGACCTTTTGGGAGACCTGGAATAGACTAATTTCCAGTTAGGTAAATTTGGATTAAATTATTTTTTAAGTAGAATCATATTAATCCTCTTGAATTATCATGGTCAGTAATAGTCATGCAGAGAGACAGAGAGAGAGACAGAGAGATTTCTCACCTGACTCCCAGATTGAAGCTTTTCTTGTAGTTAATAAAAACTATTACACAAAAAACACTTACTGTAAAATTTTGTCTTCCAGGTATAGATCCTATTGTCCTGGCAGTTCCACAACCTTTTGTCGTGAGACTTTAAGTCTGTTTCCATTTTCTGTTCTACAGGACCTTCATAACCTTTTTCAATAATCAGAATTAATATCCTTTTAGTCAACTCTTCATTTATACTGTTAGTCATTTATAGTGTGCTCTTGGTTCTGTTTATTTCTCTCTGTATCAGTTCATACAGATTTTCCCATGTTTCTATAAATTCTTTGTATTTATGATTAATTTACTACAGAGGAATGGTCTATCATATTTATTCACTATAATTTTGTAGCCATGACTCAATTGTTGGTGCCTACTTTGTTTACAGTTCATTTCATTGTGTTTCCAGCACAAAGAAAGTCTTAATTTTTGTTCTGTCTAGCTTCTTTTGGCATAGGTGCTCAGTAGTGACAGAGACAGTTTCTTTACTTTTCTTGCATAATTACAAATTAAAATCCAGAGCAGTGGGACAGACCCTGTAACACTGGCCTGTAACACTGGTTATCCCTCTCTTGTTTCTTCTTTGCCAGTTTTCATAAAGTGAGTTGAAACCTCAGTTATTTTCATTTGAAATTCTCTTAATACTAATGATTTGAAGTAAGTTTTTATGTGATCATTTAGAGTTTGAAAACTGTCTTGAAATTATTCACTTATATTCTTTGATTACTTATTTTTGTGGGAACTGTTTTGGCATATGTATATTTATGTCAGTTTGTGTCTATTTTAAATACTGGATTTTCACTGATAATATTCAATGTAAATATTTTCCCTACTATACCATTTTTTAATGTCTTTATTTTTAATGCAAAAGTTTTTTAGTTTTATTTGTCAAAATTACCTAGTTTCTTTTTTAAAATATCTTTATCTTACTTGATTAAGAATTTTCCTTCTAGCCATAGCATGAAAATTACCTGATTTTGCAATCTTCTAGTTTTTTTAAATTATCTGTCTTTTTATATTAGTGTGCAGGTCTATTTCCTAATTTCTGCCAAACTTTTCCCCAGTTTTTCAGTAGTTCTTATCAGAACTGGAATTCTTTCCCCAGTTATTTATTGAGTTTTCAAACAAGGGGCTACTTTTTTATATACTTCTGTTTCTTGTTTAATTAGTTGATTCTGTTGGTCTACTTTTCTGTTTTTTAACTAGTACTATATTATTTTGGTGAATTCTACTTTATAATATAGTTTGAATTCTGATAATGCTATACCTTTTTAATTATCATTTACCCTCCATTATTTTTCTTGAGATTATAAACCTTAATTCACTCAAATTGATTTTACTGTGATTTTGTTAGTTCTAAAAAGCATCCCCATGGTAAATGGATTTGTATCACATTAAATATGCAAATTAATTTAGGTAGTATTGTCATTTTTATTATGTTGGCATGATACCATGGTAAGTTTTGCATATCTCTCCAATTATTTTGCTCTTGTTAGCTCTTACAGAATGTGTCCAATCCATATTTTTCTTTTGGACTTTGCATGTGTTTGCTTTACTTTCTCTGTCCCCTTTTGTGTTTGTACCTTGCTCTTTGTCTCCATAAAAATTCTTTAGTTAGGTGCTTTTTTTGATGTTTGCTCATTTTTTCTACCTTTTTATTGGTAGGCTCTGTTTTCTGGGAGGTTAGGGTACCTTCTTAAACTTCAGTACTTCCTTAAATGCTACAGTTAGGTTATTTTCTGAGTTTTTGCCAGTTTTAGTTCTTCAGAGATGGTATGATGGTGTGAGGGCTGGGAGTTCTGAGGGCCTCCTTCCACTGCTAATTCAATTAATCCTTGAGATGCTGATAGGTTAAAAACTTGCCTCAGGCTTAGGTATAAGCTTTTGATCTCACTCTGAACTTGATCTGGTCTGGGGCTGCTCAAATTCTATTTTTTTTTTTAACCCTTAACTTCTGTGTATTGGCTCCTTAGTGGAAGAGTGGTAAGGGTGGGCAGTGGGGGTCAAGTGACCTGCATAGGATCACACAGCTGGGAAGTGTCTGAGGCCGGATTTGAACCTAGGACCTCCCATCTCTAGGCTTGACTTCCAATCCACTGAGCTACCCAGCTGCCTCTGGCTGCTCAAATTCTAGTCCTTGGCTTAGGTACAAGTTTTTGGTCTCACTGTGTACTTGATTCAGTCAGGTACATAGTAGATTGCCCTGTTCTGGAGCTCCGCCCTGAGCCCTGGCAAAAAGATCAGGGCCCCTCTCTTGAGTCAGTCTACCCCAAAATGGCATCTATGTCCTCACCACAGGTCCAGACTGGGACTCCTGGCTTCCCTCTGAGCCCATACAGATCAGCCCACTTCAGCACAGACTGCCCTGGGCTGGGATTCCAGACTTCACCACAGGTTTGAAATCTCAAGAGGTATGCAGGGGCCTGGACCTCTATTTGCTCAGGCAGAGACTCAGTCTGAATGTTGGCTTGGACTCAGGTTCAGAACCTGGAACAGCAGACGTAGGGTGAGGGGTGGGGGGGGGTGACTTGCTCTTCTTTCCTTGCTATATAGCCTTGCAGACTGTACTCCCCTTTCACCTGAGTGCCCCAGATGTTCTCTGCCTACCTTTTAAGTCTTTCTTTTCTTAAAAGTTGTTTCTTTCTGTCTTTTTGTTGATTCTTTCACTCCTGTATTCCTTTTGTGGCATTATTTTAATATTGGTTGGAGGGGATTCTCATGGTGATTTTGAGATTCTCTGCTCTACTCCACCATCTTGGCTCCACCTCTGGAAGTCTATTTGGCTCTTTTTAGAAAAATTTCAAATCTAAATGTTAAAAAAAACTTTTTTAAGCTATACTCATTGAAGAAGTAAGCTTTAGTTATCTAGAAATTTTTTTCACTAGAGATATCAGAAAAATTATATATTGCACTGAACTTCTATGGGGTTTACTACCCATGCTATTCATTTGTCACTTAGCATATGTTGCACTTACATTGTAATTGGCCTTTTTACATCCTATTGTCTTCAAACAGATTGTAAAGCCTATGTAGACAAGGCTTATATCTTATATCTCTTTGTATCTCCTTACTTTGTATCATACTTACCAGGTGCCCAGTAAATATTTGTAGATGATATAATATCATCACAAATTTACTATATCAGAAATCATGTTGTGTATGAAATAGCATTTAACTAGGCATCAATATGTGTTTTTTTCTTAAACCCTTACTTTCCATCTTAGACTCAATGCTGTGTATTGGTTCTAAGGCAGCAGAGTGGTAAGGGCTAGGTAATAGGGGTTAAATGATTTGTCAAGGGTCACACAGCTAGGAAGTGTCTGCGGCCAGATTTGAACCTAGAACCTCCCATCTCTAGGCCTAGGCTCTCCACTGAGCCACCCAGCTGCCCCCATCAGTATATGTTTTTTTTTTTTTTCACAAAATAAACTTTATTAAATAAATGAATGTGAAAGATAGTATGCATATGACTCTAACAGTTCTTTCTCTGGCGGTAGATAGCATTCTTTGTCATAAGTACTTCAGAAATATCCCAAATCATTGTATTACTGAAAGTAGCTAAGCCTTTCAGTTAATCATTGTACAATATTGCTATTGCTGTTTATGTTCTCCTTGTTCTTGCTTATTTCACTCTGCATCAGTTCATGTAGGTCTTTCCAACTTTTTCTGAAATCGTCTTATTTATCATTTCTGATAGAACAATAATATTCCATCATCAACATATATCACCATCTGTTAAGCCATTCCCCAATTGATGGACATTTTCTCAATTTCCACCACTATTTTTGTACAAGTAGGTCCTTTCCCCCTTTTTATGATCTCTTTGGAATTCAGAACCAGTAGTGATACAATGAGATAAAAAGTTTTCTCAGTTTTACAGATCTTTGGAGATAGTTCCAAATTGCCCTTCAGAATTGTTGGAGCAGTTCACAACTCCACCAGCAATACATTACTGTCTCCTTTTGCCAGATCCCCTCCAACATTTATCACTTTCCTTTGCTGTCATATTGACCAATCTGACAGGAAGAGGAGACTTATTGATGAGGCCAAGGATAACTGTCCTCAAATAGTTCATTTCTCTCCAATGTCATGTAGTGTGGTCATGTGCTTGGTTTCCTTGAACTAAGACTTTCTTCATAATGGTCAGCCCAGGTTACATGCAAATCTGCCTGGTTTTTGTTATTCTAATTCTTCTCCCTCTCAATTTTTAGTCTCCTCCATGGTTAATTTTTTCCCTATGTATTTTCTCTAAGTCATTCCACCATGACCTCTGCAACTACAACTCTTTAATTTCTAATATGTACCTCTTACTCCAACTGACCGTAAACTCTGCATCTATTTCTCACTTATTCTTAACTTTTTGTCCTTGTCCTTTTTGCCTTTTTGTTTGTAAAACAAAGGGAATTGAGTCCTTAAGGAGATCTTGCAAGATTTAGAATGCAGTATACACGGATGGGTAAAAGAATGAACCCTTAAGACAAGAAATCTTACTAAAAGAAAAGGAACACCCAAATGTGGCAGGAAGCCATACTACTTATTTTTGGCATTATATTTACCCTCTCTTAACTCATTGACTGATAAAAAACTTCCAATGAGGCTGTGCCTGGAGCAAATTGCTGAAATTTTCAGCAGCTCTGTTCATTAGCAAGGTATTTTTGCCCCCCCTAAAATCTGTTCCTAAAGCTAAAAATATAATATATCACTTTGTTTTTAGTTCTTCCTTCTGAGGCTAAATAGAATAAGTCTAATGTCTTCCACTCAGTAGTCACTTAAATATCTGTAGGTAGCAAGTGGGCAATTTCACAAAAATAATATTAATGCTATTATTAAAAAAATAATGAGAACTTGTTTGTGTAACATTCACCTTAAGATTAATAATGCACTTTATATATATATATATATAT
>NC_058131.1:623754854-623806470 GCF_016433145.1 Gracilinanus agilis
GTCTCTAGGCCTGACTCTCACTCCACTGAGCTACCCAGCTGCCCAGGATTGCATTTTTAAATTTCCATTTAGGTCAGTATCTTTTTATTGCAGGCCCTGAACCAATGACTATTTTGTGTGTGTGTGTCATGGTCTATAAATTATATGTTAATTATTTCTTTCTTCATGCTTTAGTAAATAGTTGCTGTGAAAAGTTCCAGATGATGCTGAGAAATATATATATTCTTTCACTGTCATATTTAGATGTCATAAGTCTTTTAACTCCAATCTCTTCAACAATTTTTTACATTTCTTATCTTTGCTTTTATTTATCTTTCTCTTATACTTGTTCGAAGCAGAGAGGGAGTTGCAAAAAATCCTCCAGTCACTTTTGTGTTACTGTTTATGGTTTGTGGTAGCTCAGATATTTCCTTTATAAGTTTAGATGCTAAAGCATTTGGAGCATATAAATTTAATACTAATATTGATTTGTTGCCTATGCTTTCTTTCAGCATAATGTAGTTCCTTTTCTATCCTTTTTTATTTTTTGACTTTTTTTTTCATTGTCAGATAACATAATTTCAACTCCTGATTTTTTTGGATTTGCTTCACTTTTTTCCTATACATCTTTATATATATCTTTATATACATATATATATGTAAATATATATATTGTGTTTTTAAATGTGTGTCTTATTTCTTATCTTATCTGTCATTCTTTTTCATTTTATTGGATTGTTTATTCCACTCACAATTAGTTATCAGGGGTAATTTTAATTTTCCTCCAACTATCTCAAATACTGGGTATTCTTTAAATCATGATTTTTTCTTCCTCTTCTACTATAGATACTGTTATTCAAAATTCCTTTAGTTGTTTCACTTTAATATTATTTAAGGTGAATATATTCCCACTGGCTATCTTATATTCACTACTATTCTCTTCTTGTTTGTTACCCATTTCTTTTTGGGGTTTAATTAGTTCTTTTTTCTTTCTTGGTTTTATCTGATTACATAATTTCCCCCCTCTTTTTTCCCCTTTTATTTAGTCAAGTAAATTACCTTTCCCTCTTCAACTAGTCCTGTTCACTAGATTTTTAATTTTCTTTTTTTCGCACCCTCCCCCACAAAGGATTTCTCTTGCTTTCTTCATTTTGATCCTTTCTGTCTACTCTAGACCCTCATTTTTTCAGTTTATGATGCCAATAAACATCTAGTCTCTATTTTTTGTAGGGTTTTTTAACTCTTAATTTCTGTTTTAAAATCAATACTGTGTACTGTTTTCAAGGCAGAAGAGTGGTAAGGGGTATATGGTGGAAGTTAAAAGACATGCCCAGGGTCACAACAGCTAAAAGGTGTCTAAGGCCAGATTTGAACCCAGGACCTCCCATATCTAGGTGTGGCTATCATTCCACTGTGCCACCCATCTTCCCTTTTTTCTCTGTGTTCTTCATGAAACCAGAACTTCCAATTTATCTATTCTAAGCTCCCCATAGACAGATTCTGCCACTGATTTGTAGAGGTTGTCTCTCTAATTCCCCCTTTCCAATGAGTCTTACTCCTAGAACAATGCAATTTCTTGTAGATATCAGAGGATACTTCCCCACATTAACCTCTTTTACCCTTACCATGTTGCTGATTATGCAATGTACCACTTATCTATATCCCATTTACCTCCAAACCTCCTCCCTGGATCATTGTCCCCCCACCCTCTCAGATACTAGTTATTTTTAGGAGTTCTAACTCCCCCATCCCAAGGATTCAGGACTCTTAAAATGAGTGAACTCTTTAAAACACCAAATCCCCCAGGCAACATTCAGTGCAAGGTCCTCCTCTCAGTTCCACATAGAAGCATCGATAGTGGAAGTCCCACTTCTACCATCAGAGCAAAGCTACCCACTCCTCCTGAAGGTTATATTCCCTGCTAACCCTTGTTTTGACCCAGACACATCACATGTTCCTCTATGTCCCTTTGCTCCCCTACCTCCCTTGCTGAATTGTAGTCCCACTAAAATCTTGCTTCATTACAGGGATCATTAGGTTCTGTCCTTAATACCCCAAGCCTGCCTCTTCACTGTAACCTTGACCAGACTTCCACCTTTACCTGTCTCCTTGTGTACATTTAGAGAGAAATTTCATACTATCACTCTGCTGACCCCCCCTGCTATTGTTGCTATTTTTGGCTGCTGCATTCATCCACTCCTCCTTCATTTCTGTTTTCTGAAGTGTTTAAGAAGGAAATATAGTCATTTCTCAACATTTACCAGTTTCACATTTCGGGCCACTGATAATTGAGTGGGAATTTTTGGAGATTTCAGACTTACTGCAGGAAAGTCACAGATGACACATGTGTAAAGAAAACAAAAACAAAACTTAAAAATGCATAAATGCTATGTTATTAAATTTTATCATTTCCTACTAGAAGTATACATACATTTATTATAAACAGCCAAATTTTGTTTAAATTTTCAGGGATTGCATGCACTTTTTGGGAATGCCTCCTCTTTGTCTCTTTACCATGCAGACTCAGTCACTTGATTTTTCTACCTCAGTGATCCTTGAATCTTATGCTTTTTATAGTGGACATGGGCAAAGCAGTTGCTGCAGCTACACCAGGAGTCAGGAAAATTCTGTATAGTGTGGGAGATACTAATCTCTCCCGTATAGAAACTGCAATTTTTTTTATGGATGCAGTGTATTGTTTCATATGTTTTATGTGATAAATAAATATGATTATGTAAAGGTTTGGGGTGGGGCCTAGAGTTATTCAAAGTTTTTCATATTCCTGCAGTCCTTAGAATGTTGAGGGACAACTCTAATCTCTTCAGTTATTTTCCTTCTAAAAATGTTTCAAATGGCTCTCTATTGTTAAACATCCATCTTCTTTAATTTATGATTTAGTTTTCAAAAAGTTCACTCTGGGCTCTAACCTCAGCCTCCATTGTTTTTTGGAACATAATATTCCATTACCTTCTGTGTTTTCAGATGTGTACAGAATAGTGTTGTATTATTCAAGTTTCCTTTCCTTCGTATTTGAAAATTTTTCTCCTGATCATTTGCAGAGAACTTCTTGTTTCTAAATTGAATTGTTAAGTTTAACCATTTTTAGCTTGGAGTTTGTAGCCTTGGTTTGTGTGTGTGTGTGTGTGTGTGTGTGTGTGTGTGTGTGTGTGTGTGTGTGTGTTGTATGTATTTGTTTTTTTTCTGGAGGCAACCTATGAATTATTCCAGTTGATATTTATTTTTTTAAACCCTCACCTTCAGTCTTAGAATAAATACTGTGTATTGGTTTCAAGGCAGAAGAACAATAAGGGCTAGGCAATGGGGGTTAAGTGACTTGCCTAGGGTCACATAGCTAGGAAGTATCTGAGGTCAGATTTGAACCTAGGACTTCCCATTTCTAGGCCTGGCTCTCAGTCCACTGAGCCACCCAGCTGCCCCCAATATTTACTTTTTTTTATGTGCAAAAGTTTTATCTAATTCTCCAGTATTATTTCTTGTCTTACAGTATTCTGGTTTTCATTTTCTGGTATATCTATAGTCTTTCTATAGGTGGTTTATATGTATCCTATCTTTGAGATTGGTTTGTTTTTCTTACAGAGTGAGCTTATTTTCTTTTAATGTTTTTGGATTTTTCCTTTCTGTCTAGTTGCTTCTCTATATTTGTATTCCTAATCACTTTTTCTCTTATTTCTTTTGTGAGGCTTGCCATTGCAGATTCAATTTTTTGACTGCCCATTATATTTATTGTTCAGTCCCTAAGTTCTCTTCTCATAATTCTTATATTAAACCACTCAGAAACAGTATATTGTAGTTCACTATTCTCCTTTTCATTCCACTGAGTCTTCCATCTCATAAAGGGTTGGATCATTTTCCTTTGTTTTGCAGTATTTACTCACAGGTGCTTAAAACTTGTTTACTAGATCTGGAGGCCATGTTTCCCTTTTTTTTGAGTGTTTTTCCCTATTGATTTATCTGCTTATGTTCAAGTTCTTTGAGTTTTCATCTTTCTGAAATATTAGGTAATTTCATTTTCTAGTCATCTCCTTATTTCTAATATTGTTCATTTCTTTGAGGGCTAGACCTCAAAATCACTGTGGAGTTTATAGTTCATCAGGCTAGGACTTTATCCCAAATGACTCGAGAGACAGATAGAATTGGCCTCAACTGGACTCTGAGTACCTTTTACCTGGCTTTGTGGAGTGCTTAAACCTCCTACCACCAAAGCTCCATCCTCCACACAAAGTATCCTGTTCCCCTCCATCTTTCCCTGTGTTCTCTGGGGTAATACCAACAAATATAAACTTTACTATGGTGGTGCTATGAAGTGCTGGCTGCCTGTAGTGGCCTCCAACATGCTTTTTCTCTGAAAAAGCTTTTGATTGTTGTGTAGCAAATGTTAACATCTTCAGACTGGGAGTCTCCACAAATCTTGAAAGAGAAAGGGGAACAGGAGTATGAGGTTGAGTTTTTTTTAAAGCTTGTGTGTTGAGTCTTTAGGTTTCTTGTGCTTCTGCTAGTGAGAGAGGTGGAGAAGGATACTAAGTAAGCTTAGGGTCAATAAATTCACAGGTTTGTTTGTTTTTTTAACCTTCTTTTAGTTTCTGGGTATCCTAGATTATGTAGGCAGATTAAATTGATCTATTTTGGGCACATAATCTCTTTTTTCAAAAGCTTTGAGAGGTGGGGGGATCAGAGAAGATGTCTGGTCCTCCATGTTCTTTCTTACATTACCTAGAAAAACTATGCTGATGCTATTAATTAATATTAGCAAGTCCAATATTAGTAAAACCTTGTCCTGAAATTGTCCTGAAATGTCCTGAAAAATTAAACTATTTGTGGAGCTTATGGATAGTGAACTGATCATGGAATCTGGAAGAAAAGCTTGAATACTAATTCAGATGCTAATTATGAAATGCCAGGCAAATTACATGACCTTCCCCATCCTCAGTTTCCATCTCTGCAAAATGAGAATCATATTCATAAAGATGGGCCATTTCCCAGGCATCAAGTGGGAATAATTTCAAGAAGAGCAAAATTCAATGTACTGAATGCAGTGTTTCAAGTGGAAGATGAAATGATTGAGGAAAGAAGGATTCAAGCTTCTGATCATATTGATTTACTAAGCAATACATGCCAAATGACATGTAACAAATAGGTTCCAGGCTTTCCTTAGCTTTGGCACTGGATCCCAAATATAAGGGGAGACAGATTTTTTAAAATTAAAAACAATCAATTAAATGTCAATTAATTAAAAGAAAATAACTAACTAGGTTACAAAATTATGTCATCTCATTTCTAATTGGAAAAAAAGTTTAGGAACTTTCCAAGTTGGGATGGTAAAGATTGAACAGGTGCAATTTCCTGAAATCAGAAAAAGAGGTGTCTCACTCCCCACAAGTATATGTATTCAATCAAAGGAACATGGAAACAATTAACTGGTATGAGCCCGTTTTCAGATATAATCTCTGGGTTTCTTGAGGTGTGGAATTTTGAGAAAACTATATTAATTTTCAGACTGGATTAACTGAGGTCCTTAGTCAAGGTTTTCTAAGTGAGATGGTCTAGCTTCTTAGCCATGCAGGCTAGGTTCAGACAATACAATAGAGTTCTCTCACAATTCCCACAATTGAATAAAGTTTTCTCACAAGACAAAAATTGGACTAGACTCATAATCTAATAGAAAGGGACCTGGGCTAAATCCAGAATTGAAGTCACAAGATAGAGTCAGTATGGTTCACTCAGTTCCCACAATTAACCACTAATCCCCTCAGCACTTACTGAATGACACCCTATATTAAAACATTGTATACTAGGTTTGTTTTAGGAAAGAATCAAAATTGACTTCCATCTATCCTCTTGGACTTCAACTATCCTTACTGAGTATGGGCAACAGTTTTCTGGTGGGTGCGGCAATTCTTCCTGCCAGCCGTTAGCTATGGTTTTAATCCTTATCCCTTCCTACCCATTTAGATCATGCCTGTGGGATTTCCAACAAACTGAACTCCATAGAAAACAAGAAATGGCATATCTATTTCTGCCCTTTGATCTTACACATGTATACACACACACACATGCACACATATACCCCTCTCTCAAAATTAGTATGTTGAACTTTTTTCTTGGTGATATATTGAAAGAAGTAGTCATGGGAGACTTCATTTAACGTAGCCTTTTGAAAATAGAACTGTGAAAATTACTCATACCTTGATTACTAGAAACTCCTCATAGGCGCTAGTAACATAATATTATCCCCATTTTGTCCTACAAATAGTTTTAATTGTGAGGCATGTGTGTACTTTTAGAGACTCTATAAATTTCTACTCATGTAAAAAATATACTGCAATTGGGAATGAGCCCGGATTTAATACAGGGCCACACAGAAGGCAGTATGTGCAGCAAAATGTTGATTCCCATCTCTCTATTAGTATAAATAGTCTTTCAAACAGCACTAGACATGTTGTGCCATTTCCCTGAATCAGTTAGTCAGGGCTTTGGCCATTGGCCCGATTAAATGGGTGTGCCACTTACAAGTGTGCCAAGTCAGTGGATGCACTTGTAGTGATATTAAAAACATGATTTTCTTCTTTGTGTGTCAAACATCAATTACAGCTTGTTACTTTCCATTTCTTCAGAGATTTGACACCTGAGCATACTTAACTCCAAAGGAGTGGTGTTGTAAGGAAAAAACTTGCTCTAGCATAAAACAGTAAAGTATATAGTGATAATATCATGTGTAATGATTAGATAAGAGTGGATGTTCTGTTTTACATGGTTTCTTTTTCTGCTTCCAAGAAAATGCTTTTCAATTTGCATGTTAGCTTTGGGTAGGGGAAAAAGAGTTTGATTTCAGGGATAAAGTTGGAAGAAACAGAAAGTGGAGGTTGTTTAGTTGTGTTTTTCAATCTATCATTATGCAGCAGCTATGAGAGGGATTAATTCAGTGAAGTACGATATATGAATAGCCAGCATATAATAACAGTGTTGTATTTAAGCAGAAAAATGGTATTGGGTGTTTTTTTAGAGCAACAGAAAATGGTCAAAGATTTATAGACCACCTTAGCTTGACGGCAACTGTTACTTCTGATAAGACCACCTGAGCCTTCTTAAGGTCAAAGGCAGGCATATGACTCTAAACCTATGTACTCATCAGAATGTATTGGAGTCAAGTTCTCTGTTTGTATACAGTATATAAACAGTAATAGGGATAAATACTGCTCTCACAAACCACAGTAATTACTTCTACTGCTGAAGAAACCCAGAACATGAACAAAAATATCATAGGGAAGCTATTTCTAACACTACTGCTACTCTTTATGGCTAAGTGGTGGCCATCTTTTCCCTCCTAAATTATGTGTTCTTGTTTCAAGCATTTAGATGATGCAAAACAGATTTTTGTGGCAGCATTATTGCTCATGGCCAAAAAAGCATTCAAATAAGCTCAGAACTTCTTCCAAAATGCCATTTATTCTGTACTTTTAAAGTTGTTTATCTTCAAAAGTTATCCCAGTGTTCAATAAATAAGATGCCAACATATTTTCTTTTTATAAAAATGCTTATGCAGTATATCATATTGATCACTGTGTGGATGAGAAAGGAAGTTTTGAAATAACTGAATGAGCATTTTCCCCATTAATGAGAAGTAGCCAATGTTGAAATTCTAGATATGAACTTTTATCTTCTCTGTATCTGTTATCCTACTAAGTCCTATTTTTTTTCTTTTTTTTTCAAACCCTTACTTTCCATCTTGTAATTGATACTGTGTATTTGTTCCAAGGCAGAAGAGTGGTAGGGACTAGGCAATGGGGGTTAAGTGACTTGCCCAAGGTCAAACAGCTAGGAAGTGTCTGAGACCAGACTTAAACCTCCTGTCTCTGCACCTGAGCCCTATTATTTCTAATGAAAATTTAGTCCATTAATATTTGTAACCTATGTGATATTGTTTTAATTACTTAGTATCAGCCCTAAAATAAGTATTTTATTATTAAATATGTGAGTAAAATCAGAAAGACTACATAATGTCACAGCCTGCCTTTCCTCATCCAGTCCCATCTTCTCATTCTTCCCTATCCTCACCTCTCTTCCTCCTTCAACCTCTTTACAAACAACTGTGGTTAACACAGTAGGAAGTCAAGACAATTATTCTTATAACCAAAGTAAAAAAGACCAAAGTAAACAAATTCACAATTTCTCATTTCCAACATCTCCATTTTACATATCCTATTATTATGGCACTTAGTCTTTGGGTAACCACTAGTGATTTAGTTGCCTAAAAATGGCTAGTGGTTTTTAACAGCAACAATTTTCTCCCCTGGGCCATACGATTTAAGCTTTTAAATTCCTTATTCATAGACTTAGTATATGGTAGTGATATCTATTGGTATAGATGTTTACATTTGCAGTTGTCTGTTCTCCTTTATCTTCAAAGTTATGCCAATATTTAAGCAAGAAAACATCAACTTCTATTAGTGTCAACTTCTGTCAACATTTTCTTGATGAAGGGCAGATTTAGAGTATGAATTGGTTTTCATCTGTTTTAATTTTTTCTGAAGTTATATGTAGAATGAATATATATCTTCACTCACTTTGAAATAAAATGGAAATCATTATTTTATAGGATAATTCTTCATATTGGAGGATTAGTTTCAGTTAAATCTTGAGATCTTGAAGTTGGAAGGGACCTTGGAATCCATCTTGTCTCACCTATACTTAACTGAGAATCGTAGCATGGCCTAGGAAAACCAATCTGGATCTGGTTTTGGAGGATCTGGACTCAAATTGCAACTCTGCCCATTACTTTTTAATTGGATGTTTATTGTTTTTGATGTTTGGACTTTTGAGGATTAGTTATAAAACACTGACAGTTTAAGAAATATGTTACTTGCAAGGGGATGGTTTTGGTTAACAATTGAATGTTTTCAGAAATTAAAATAAATCTTGATTCTGTTGATATCTGTGGAACAGATGATAAAAAATATCCTTAATACCTGTGTGACCTGGGCTGTCATGTCACCTGTCTAGATTTCAGCTTCCTCATATGTCAAAGGACAGCTAGGAATAGGTGACCACTATAATCTTTTTCTGCTCTACATTTATGACCTTCTGAACTATAACAAGACTTCATTTAGCCTTTTATTTGATCCAGTGAAAGGAAATTCATTACTTCCCAAGGCACCCATTCTTTATTTTTTTAAATAATTTTGATACTTTTTCATTATATTGAACCAAAATCTTTCTTTATGACTTCAGCTAGTTCCTCCTAATTCTGTTCTCTGTGGACATAGAGAAAAAAACTGAATTCTTCTTTTTTATAATAACCCTTCAAATGCTTTGGGACAACAATCATATCCTTCTTAAGTCTTCTACTGGTTAAACATCCCCAATTCCCTTAGCTAATCCTCATACAGCATGTTCTTGAGGCTGTTCATCGTTCTAAAAAATTATCCTCTGAACACTTTTCTCTTTATCAGTGTACTTCCTAAATTATAGTATATAGAAGAGAATAGTACTCCAGATGTGGTCTGCCTTGGGTATTGTGCATCTTTCACTTTCTTGATACCCCAACATTAGCTTTTTTTCCCCCATCATTGCACATGGTTGATTCCTAACGAAATTTCAGCCTGGTAATATCATTTAACATTTTCCAAATGAAAAGCTACCTAGCATATTTTGTTCTTGTATAATTGATTTTTTGAATCACAATATAAAACTTTACGTTTTTCCCTTCTTTGATTTCATTTCAGTAGGTCATAGATTTTAGAGTTTAGAGGCCATTTTGGCCAAGTATTCAAGCTTTCTAAGATATTCTTAAATCCTGATTTTATCATCTCTTATGTTAAATATTGCTCCTAGGACAGGGCCAAACATAGTTCCTTGGATAACTACATTTAATATCTTTTAAGTTGACGTTGGATGATAATGACTTCACTTTGGATCTTGCTAATTTTACCCAGGTCCAAATTTATGAAACTACACTGTCATCCACCCTCCATCTCTCTAATTTGCCTATAGGCATAGCATTAGAGACTGTTACCTGTTTTTCTAAAGTATAGGCATCCTTTATCATATATCATCGTCTTGATCTACTAATCTAATAAATATCATAAAAAGAATTTTGATTAATCTGATATGACTTGTTCCTTATGGAGTATACAAGCTTCTTGTCACCACAATCTTTTCTAGTTACCAGTAGTCAATCTTTAAAATAATGCATCATGGAATATTGCCAGGAGTTGAAGTCAAGCTCATGTTTGTCTCCATCCACCAATAGTTCATAATCTTGGTAGGAAAAGCAATTCATGAAAATTTAGATTACAAGAGCTTGAGATTCTATTGAAGAGCATCTTGAAGAAAAAATAAGAATGGCTGGAGAAGTGAACCTATTAATCTGCAGCATGTATTTCCTCTCTAAAATTCAGTGAAGCTGAATCTATCTGAAATTTGTAATTAAAAAAAAAAAAAAGAAAAAGAAAACCGAAGGAAAAGCAGTAGGGTCTAGCTATTGCTTTTAATCATATAAAATAGTTATTATCATAGACAAAGTAAAAGACCTAACAATCTCAGTGTTTATGAATTGAAAAAGTGATGAATTTTAAAGGATTGTACATATTTAGATGTTAAAATATACCAGTCAGAAAAAGTTAAAGCATATCACTGATGTTAGAGCTTCTGAGAGATTAATGTGTAAATATAGTATAGTATGTTTTGGGCAGTTCAAATACAGTGTTATTAGATAGTGGTTCCATGACTCTGGGCAAGTCACCTAACCCTGTTTGCCTCAGCTTCCTCATATGTCAAATGAACTGGAGAAAGAAATGGCAAACCACTGTAGTATCTTTGCCAAGAAAACCCCAGATGGGGTCAAGAAGAGTCAGACATGACTAATGGCACAAAACAGCATTAGGTATATTAGTAAGCACAGTCTCATAATTTTTGGCAAACATAGTTTTCTCTTAATTAATTACAAGAAAAGATAATGTTAAATAATGGGAAAAACACTGGATCTGACCTATGGCTCTCTCATTTTCTAGGTATAGGGAAGCCCCTTACCCTCTCAAAGCCTCAATATTTTAATCTGTAAAGTAGAAATGATGTAGTTGTACCTAACTCATAGATTCTTCTGAGGATAAACTGAGATTATAAATATGAAAATGTTTTATAACCATAAAGTATGATAACTAATCAAATGTATGTTAACTAACTATAATGATATATTGCCAAAAAGTTTTTTTTCCTTTTACCATATATCCTTTTTAGACTTCCCTTCTTTAACTCCCACATTTCCTAGGCTATACTAAGTGCTTCCGATGCTATCTTACTGTCTTAATGCCTTGTTCTAATTAGGAAGTTATTCACTCTTACATTGTGTTTTGTTGATTTTAGAAAAATAAAGTTTAAAGGCCAGTTGGTCTCTGACGGAGTGAAATTGAAAGCCGCCACTATTCTGATGTCATGAAAGAAAAATGAGTTGGATTTGACCTGAAAAATGCATTAAAAAACTTTATGGGGCTTTTAAAGTGGCTTTTGCAGTGTGTGCTAACCTGCACTAAGCTGGGTGTTAAACTTCTCCACGTTTAACTTAACTTTATAAAAATAAAAGTCTAAAAGCAACAGAAATATGTCTCTGGAGATGAGATTGGCTTTCAGTAAAAGTAGCATTATTCTCACTACCCTTAAATAATAGTAATTTGTGCATTTTTATTATAAGCTCTTCCCTTTCTTTCAAATTGCCTAACGCTTAATTTATGAATTAAGTAATTTAAAACTATTAAATATGGAAAAATCACTTCAAAATATTATACATTTAGGAATTTCCACATATTGACTCAATAGAACATTTTATAGTCACACATTTTAAAGGTCAGATTTGGGCTACTTTGTTAAATGTATGCTAAATGCCCACTTAGAATGAAGATAGAGAAGGAAAAGTTTTGTTAATGAACAGAATAGGTTTATGGTTAGTCCTATTTCCTGCCTAATTATTCTCAAGATAGTGAATAGGGTGTGGCAATCCATGAAAGATAAGATCCAATTTGTACTTGTATTAGCTTTGCAAGTCTGTTTTGCTCAGATAGGTTGTCATTATGTAGGTATACCCCACCTTTTAATATATGTTTAACACCTTCTCTTAACTGGCCATATTAATTTCCATGTACTTCAGCACTTGGACCATTTAATCACCCTGCACCTTCACTCAGCACTTTCCTACTTTTCTTAACACCTTCTACTTACTTACAGAACACATTTTCTGGCAATGATTAAGGAATTTAGTTCAGCCTAAAGCAAAGTTATAAGGCTTCTGTGAGTATTTTCCCTATAAATTTCAACCCTGCGCGCTCTTATTGTCTCTTTTTCTGTATTTTGAATATTGCATTTTAATGTTAGACATATTATGCAAAAAAGACAATCACATTCTTAGTATTATATTTTTTTCTTTTAAGGAACTTAATTAGAAATTAGCAATTTTAGGGGCAGCTGGGTAGCTCAGTGGAGTGAGAGTCAGGCCTAGAGACAGGAGGTCCTAGGTTCAAAACCCGGCCTCAGCCACTTCCCAGCTGGGTGACCCTGGGCAAGTCACTTGACCCCCATTGCCCACCCTTACCAATCTTCCACCTATGAGACAATACACCGAAGTACAAGGGTTATAAAAAAAAAAAGAAATTAGCAATTTTATTTGTGAAAACCTGAATTTTTAATAGCAAGATATTAATGGTTAGATGTTTTCCAATTAGACTTCATAATTGCCCTATAAAAGGAGGTTTAAAGACATCAAGATATTTCAAAATCAGTCTATCATAAAATAAAAATATACATAACTTGTATACTTATTTATTTTATTCTGTAAATATTTTTGTATATGTTAATATGTGTATACATATATGTTATATAGCATAAAATTTATATATCTACTGGAAAATATTAAAACAAAAGAGAGAATTTGACATTAGAAAAGTCTCCATTTCTGGTTTCATGGGAATTGAAACACGTGTTTCCTACAAGATGATGATTTATATTTTTCTTCCTTTTTATAGACTTAATGTGTATAGGGATTGAAGGGCAAAAGCCTTAATGTTAGGGTGCTATTTGAGTATAGTTTTATAGTTAGATGAAATGTATTTCTGTACACAAAAGTGAATATAATTTACTTTTCTTCTAAAATACGACTCTTACCAAATTAGCACTCACTTGATAAATTATCCCAATTTTCACACTTTATTAGCCTCTACAGAAACTGAAGAGGATTGATGGATAGATTGAAGGATGGACATTAAGGAATTTATCTAGTTATATCTACAAAATATAATCAAGTTAATAATAAAAGAACTCAGAGAAAAGTATTTATACTGGTTGACTCTATGAAAATCATTTATTTTCCAGAACTAATTGGCCTGTTCTGAAATTCTGGCTTCTATATAGCATTTCATATAGGTCTTACTATGTTTCTCAGTATTTGTCATAGGCATCATTCCCCATAGGATAGTAATATTCCATTATGTTGTTATACCATGATTTCTTAAACCATTTCTCAGTTGATGAGTATCTAGTTTGTTTCCAGTTCTTTGCAACAAAAAATGCTCTGTAAATATTTTATTTTATATAGTTCGTTTCTTTTTTTTATCATTAGTCTCCTTGGGGTATGTATCAAACAGTGGAGTCACTGAACCAAAGGGGATGGATATTTTATTCACTTTTTAAAAACATAATTCTAAATTCCTTCTCAAAATGTATGTATCATTTCATAGTTGTACCAACAGTATACCCATCTTTCCACAAACATTAGAATTCCTTAGACATTGACTATTTACCTCTTTTGACATCATTGCAAAATTTCCAGATATGGATAAAATCTCATAGTTCTTTTTTTATTTGCGTTTCTTTTAATAATTTGGAATAATCTTTTATATGTTTATTAAAACTCATTCTTTTGAAAATTTCATATCCTTTTATCACTTTCCCATTTGAGGAAGAGTTTTTGGTTTTCTATATTAATTTTAAAAATATTTTTATATCAGATCTTCATGATAGATATCAGAGGAATAAATTAATAAAAGGAATTTAAGATATTATTAAGTTCCAAGCATGCATTGTTCTAAGCACTGGAGATATAACTAAAAGATAAAACAATTCCCTTCCTTATAGGAGCTTAGTAGGGACTGATAACACATATAGGTGAATGGTGACCAGGAAAGGAAGTTTTGACCTAGGAAATTCCAGGGATGGTAAATGGAGTGAACATCTTTATGCTTCTTCTAGAAGTTTTTCTATTTTTGATTTGAATATTATTTTCAAAGAAAAAGTCAGAGGAAAATATAATTAGAATATTCAGAGTACCAGGCTGAAGGACACAAAAATGTCCTAGATATTTTGTTCTAAGGCTGGACCGACACAAAGGGCTATGTGAGTTTGTGCTCACTCTCACAAAGCAGGACAGTTTAAGGCAGAAGTTTTAAACCTAATCTGATTAACATGCCCAAGGCATGATTTCTGGACATTGAATTCTTTAGAAAGTGATTAGTCCAGAGTGCTATGGCAAGATGAATGGAAAGCAAAGCAGCTTCTCATTGCAAATATTTTTTCCTAATCAACCATTTCCTTTGTTATCAGGCTTCATTGTTTTTAATGTGTATGTAAACGCTTTTCAATTTCATAGTTTTTTTCTTTTTTGTTAAGAATTTTTCTCCTTAAGAGAGGAAAAGTAAGCATTTATATAGCACCAATTATGTTCCAGGTACTGTGCTTAAGCACTTTACAAATATTCTCATTCTACCTCACGCAAATTAAGTAACTAAACTATCTGTACTGTTTGAATTAAAGATTTCCACTAGCAGGCTTATGTCCCAAAGAGGCCATAGATGAGAAAAAAATCCCCTTATACACTGACAAATTTATAG
Organism: Gracilinanus agilis; assembly: GCF_016433145.1. Lineage (NCBI taxonomy): Eukaryota > Metazoa > Chordata > Mammalia > Didelphimorphia > Didelphidae > Gracilinanus > Gracilinanus agilis. The sequence continues at coordinate 623,769,722 of NC_058131.1, forward strand.
CAGCACTTTTTGTAATAGCAAACAATTAGAAACAAAGTAGATATATCTGAATGTATTCTGCTATGTAAAATGATGGATATGATGAATACAGATTAGAAAATCTACATGAACCTGATGCAGAATGAAGTAAACAGAATTAAGAAAAAAATATATATACGTACAACAGTGTAAATGGAAAAAACAACCATACCAAAAATTCTCTTTAGTCTGATCTTATGATTTCCTTGATGTGGAGAATTCCCAGTGAGCAAACTCCTTTGCAAGTCTGATCTGTAACTACTCCAAAACATAAAGTCTTATAGAGTTGCCTGGTATATTGAGAGATTACATGACTTTCTCAGGGTCACAAACCAAGTATGTGTCAAAGTCAGGACTTAAACCCAGGGCTCCTGACTCCAAGTGTAGCTCTCTATCAGTATTTTTTGCTGCTGCTTTCATATACATTGGATTCTAAGCTCCTTGAGAATAGGGTGTATGGGTTAGCTTTCTTTGTTTGCTTATTACTTAATATAGTGTTCTACACATAACAATCATTTAATAACTGTTTGTTGAATTAAGTTGAATAGTGTTGTTTTTAGGGAGATGTTTTAACCTGTAGTATACTTAGTCACTGAATGAGCATTTATTAATCACTTTATTTGTTCCAGTTGCTAATAAGTGCTAGACTGAAGAAACCAAAAATCAAGGAGTCCAAATACAGAGAGACAACATAAAATGCACATATATACTGTACAGACACATGCACAGTATGAATGGAAAGTAATTTTTTTAAACATTAATATTTATTTTTTAGAAAAGTTACCACAGTTGCATAATTCATGCTGTTACTTTCCCCTTCATCCCCTCTCCACCTCCCCCATGGCCGATACACATTTCCACTGGTTTTAACATGTGTCAGTGATTAAGGCTTATTTCCAAATTGTTAGTTGCATTGGTGTGGTAGTTTCGAGTCTACATCCCCAATCATGTCCACCCCGACCCATGTGTTCAAGCAGTTATTTTTCTTATGTTTCCTCTCCTGCAGTCTTTCCTCTGAATGTGGGTAGCGTTCTTTACCATAAATCCCTCAGAACTGTCCTGTGTCATTGCATTGCTGCTGGTACAAAAGTCCATTACATTCTATTTACCATAGTATATCAGTCTCTGTGTATAATGATCTTCTGGCTCTGCTCCTTTCGTGCTGCATCAATTCCTGGAGGTCTTTCTAGTTCACATGTAATTCATCCAGTTTATTATTCCTTTGAGCACAATAGTATTCCATCACCAGCATATACCACAATTTGTTCAGCCATTCCCCAATCGAAGGACATACCCTCGTTTTCCAGTTTTTTGTGACCACAAAAAGTGTAGCTATAAATATTTTTGTACAAATCTGTTTATGATCTCTTTGGGGTACAAACCCAACAATGGTATGGCTGGATCAAAGGGCAGGCATTCTTTTATAGCCCTTTGAGCATAGTTCCAAATTGCCATCCACAATGGTTGGATCAGTTCACAATTCCACCAGCAATGCATTAATGTCCCAGTTTTGCCACATCCCCTCCAGCATTCATTACTCTCCCCTTCTTTCATTTTAGCCAATTGCTAGGTGTGAGGTGATACCTCAGAGTTGTTTTGATTTGCATTTCTCTAATTATTAGAGATTTAGAACACTTTCTCATGTGTTTATTGATACTTTTGATTTCCTATTGCCTATTCATGTCCCTTGCCCATTTATCAATTGGGGAATGGCTTGATTTTTTTATACAATTGCTTTAACTCCTTGTATATTTGAGTAATTAGACCCCTTTCAGATTTGTTTGTCATAAAGATTTTTTCCCAATTTATTGTTTCCCTTCTGATTTTGGCTATATTGTTTTTGTTTGTACCAAAGCTTTTTAGTTTGATATAATCAAAATCATTTATTTTACATTTTGTAATTTTCTCTAACTCTTGCTTGGTTTTAAAATCTTTCTTTTCCCAGAGATCTGACAAGTAAACTATTCTATGTTCACTTAACTTATTTATAGTTTCCCTCTTTATATTCAAATCATTCACCCATTCTGAATTTATCTTGGTGTAGGATGTGAGATGTTGATCTAAATCAAACCAAAAAATAAATAAGAAAGAGGGAAGAGAGATAAATGAAGTCCTAGAAAAATTAGATTTAATAGATATGTGGAGAAAAATAAATAGGAACAAAAAGGAATACACCTTCTTTTCAGATGCACATGGTACATTCACAAAGATTGACCAGTTAATAGGGCATAGAAACATTGCAAACAAATGCAAAAGAGCAGAAATAACAGATGTAACTTTCTCAGATCATAATGCAATAAAAATAATAATTAGTAAGGGTACCTGGATAGGCAAATCAAAAACTAATTGGAAATTAAATAATATGATTCTCCAAAACCAGCTAGTCAAAGAAGAAATCATATTAACAATCAACAATTTCATTGAAGAGAATGACAATGATGAGACATCCTACCAAACTCTGTGTGATGCAGCCAAGGCAGTACTCAGGGGGAAATTTATATCCTTGAGTGCATATATTAACAAATTAGGGAGGGCAGAGATTAATGAATTGGGCATGCAACTTAAAAAATTAGAAAGTGAGCAAATTAAAATCCCCAGATGAAAACTAAATCAGAAATACTAAAAATCAAGGGAGAAATTAATAAAATCAAAAGTAAAGGAACTATTGAATTAATAAATAAGACTAGAAGCTGGTATTTTGAAAAAACAGATAAAATAGACAAAGTACTAGTCAATCTAGTAAAAAAAAGGAAAGAAGAAAACCAAATTGACAGTATCAAAGATGAAAAGGGAGACCTCGCCTTTAAACTATTTTGCTGAATTTTATGGCAATAAATATAGCAATCTAGGAGATATGGATGAACATTTACAAAAAATGCAAATTGCCTAGATTAACAGCAGAAGAAATAGAATACCTAAATAATCCCATATCAGAAAAAGAAATTCAACAAGCCATCAAAGAACTCCCTAAGAAAAAATCGCCAGGGCCTGGTGGATTCACAAGTGAATTCTATCAGACATTCAAAGAGCAACTAATCCCAATACTATACAAATTATTTGATATAACAAGCAAAGAAGGAATCCTACCAAATTCCTTTTATGACACAAATATGGTACTGATTCCAAAGCCAGGTAGATCAAAAACAGAGAAAGAAAACTACAGACCAGTCTCCCTAATGAACATAGATGCAAAAATCTTAAATAGAATACTAGCATAGAGACTCCAGCAAATGATCAAGAGGATCATCCACCATGATCAGGTGGGATTTATACCAGGAATGCAAGGATGGTTCAACATTAGGAAAACCATCCACATAATTGACCATATCAACAATCTAACAAACAAAAATCACATGATTATCTCAATAGATGCTGAAAAAGCTTTTGACAAAATACAGCACCCATTCCTATTGAAAACCCTGGAAAGTATAGGAATAGAAGTAACTTTCCTAAAATAATAAACAGTATATACCTAAAATCATCAACAAGCATCATATGCAATGGGGATAAATTAGAAGCCTTCCCAATAAGATCAGGAGTGAAACAAGGATGCCCATTATCACCTCTATTATTTAACATTGTACTAGAAACACTAGCAGTAGCAATTAGAGAAGAAAAAGAAATTGAAGGTATCAGAATAGGCAATGAGGAGACAAAGCTATCACTCTTTGCAGATGATATGATGGTCTACTTAAAAAATCCTAGAGAATCAACTAAGAAGCTTGTAGAAATAATCAACAACTTTAGCAAAGTTGCAGGATACAAAATAAATGCACATAACTCATCAGCATTCCTATATATTTCCAACACATCACAGCAGCAAGAGGTGGAAAGAGAAACACCATTTAAAATCACCCTAGACAATATAAAATACTTAGGAATCTATCTACCAAAACAAACATAGGAATTATACTAAAACAACTACAAAACACTTTCCAAACAATTAAAACTAGATCTAAATAACTGGAAAAACATTGATTGCTCATGGGTAGGATGAGCTAACATAATAAAAATGACCATTCTACCCAAATTAATTTACCTATTTAGTGCCATACCTATCAAACTACCAAAAAACTTTTTTACTGAATTAGGAAAAACTGTAACAAAGTTCATCTGGAATAACAAAAGACCAGGAATATCAAGGGAAATAATGAAAAAATGTGAAGGAAGGTGGCCTAGTAGTACCAGATATTAAACTGTACTATAAAGTAGCGGTCATCAAAACGGTATGGTACTAGCTAAGAGATAGAAGGGAGGATCAGTGGAATAGACTTGGGGTAAGTGACATCAGCAAGACAGTGTATGATAAACACAAAGAGCCTAGCTTTTGGGATAAAAATCCACTATTTGACAAAAACTGTTGGGAAATTTGGAAAGTAATTTTAGATGGAAAGTACTAGCAGTTGTGGAATACAGGAGATTGGGAGATAGAGAGAAGATAAGAAAATGCCTCCCACAGAAGAAGGAATTTGAGTTGAGACTTGAAGGAAGCTAGCAAATAGAGTTCAAAAGGAAGAGCATTCCTGCCCCATGGGAGTCAGCCACAAAAGCATGGGTTCAAGATATAGATTGTCCTGTGCAAGTAATGAGAAGGATAGTAGTCAAAATTGTAATGTGGAAAGGAGTAAAGCATAAGACTGGAAAATGTGTTTTTAAGGGCTGTAAATGCCAGACAGAAAATTTATATTTGATCCTGAGGGAGCCACTGGAGTTTATTGAGTAGAAGAGTGATATGGTCAGGTCTGTGCTTTAGGAAAATCATTGAGCAGCTGAATAAAGGATAAATTTGAATTGGAAGAAGAATTGCAAGAGGGAGACCAAGTAGAACACTACTGCTGTAATCCAGATTTAAGGTGAATAAGGACTTATGTTCAGCTGTGTAAATGGAAAGGCAGATGAGATGGGAAGGTGGGAAGATAGAAGTGACAGATTGGATGCACCAGATGAAAAGAATAAGAAGTCAAGGATGATATTTTAGATGACTCTAGATGGGAGAGTGATGGTGATCATGGTTACCAGCAAACCTATCATCCTAGAAACTGTATTGACTTTGGTACTCACACCTCAAGCAGGACTCTCTTTATCCTCTGCCTTTCTGATGGAGGGTTGGAAGGCAGAACAAAAACTCCTGCCAATGCTCATATTTAAAGAGAGGATTATGGACTCATAGCCCACCCATTTCACACCAGCTACACTCTTTGGATTGGATGCCACCATTATCATATTGCTAAGCTGAGTTTCTTCTGCCCACCCTATTCCTGCTTTTCACCTTCCTTTTGTTTATTGTCTTCTCCCCTTAAATTTTGAGCTCCTCGTGGGCAGGAACCATCTTTTTATTCATATCCCAAGCAATTGAATTAGTGACCTCCATCATAATAAGGAAATGAGGAAGAGTTTAGGGGAAAAGATTTGAATTTTGGAAATGAATTGAATTTTGGAAATGTTGAGCTTGGAAATCTTATAAGACATAAATAAAAGAGAAGAGTGATCGGAGACTCAGAAAATCATAGTTTCATGGAAACCAAAGGAAGAGAAAGTATAAGGAAGGAAGGAGACTTTAAAAGTATCAGATGCTGCAAAAAAGTCAGTCAAGACAGATTGAAAATTGAGAAAAGACATACTTTGACAATGAAAAGGACATTGGTGAACCTTTAAGAGAGAAATTGCTACAGAGGCATGAGTTAGAAAGGCATATTTCAAGTAGCTAAGAAGTACAACTGAAGGAATAATTAGGAATATGAAGCATTAGGTGAAGCCTGATTTTTCCAGAAGTTTGGTAGTAAAGGAACAAAGAGATGAGACAGTAATTTAATTGTGTAGAAGGGTCAGCAGAAGGTATTTTATGATTGGAGAATTGTAGGTATGCTTTTATACAGATGGATAACCATTGGAAAGGGTAAGAGAATGAATGATTCATAGAAGAAGTTAGTAATGAGTAATGAGAAGGGATTAGACTCAGGGCACCAGTGGAACAGTTAGTCTTGGCAAGGAGTAAAGCCACTGTTTACTCCTGAGAAATGAAGGAATTGGGAAAGAATGAGTAAAGATACTGAAGTGTTTTGAAGTTTGAAGTGGCAAGCAGGAGTTTACAATGGATAGACTTGATCTGCTTCAAAAGGCATGAATCAAAGTAATCTGCTATAAGATTATAATCTGCACAGAATACAGGAGGGGCTGAGGATTTAAGAAGAAAGTAGAAAGTTTAAAACAATCCTTTGGGGTATAATAGAGTTATAGAGTTGGAAAGATCTCATAGGAACTTTGGGTCTAACTTTTTCATTTGTTATAAATGTAGTTACCAAGACTCAAAAATGGTTGCTCAGGGTCACATAGCTATTAAGTGTCTAAGGTGGAATTTGAATTCAGATCTTCTTGACTCCATGTCCATTACTTAAAGTTATCAGAAATAAATTTATAGAAAATGAAATTAGATGAATTTAGGTATTCAAGGAGATGAAGACAATGATCTTTGCTTTAATTTAGTGTTGCCTTGGTGAGACAAGTAATTCACATAGAAGAAATTAAAGTAGTATTTTATATTGGAAAGAATGTTAGATTTGGCCTTAGAAAACTCCAGTTCAGACCTTTGCCCTGGAATTTCACAGATCAGTTACTTTTTCAGTGTCTCTGGCACTTCATCAGGAAATCTGGCACCAAGAGGAGATATTGTTATTATTTGCTCATCTGAAATCTCCTCAGTCTGGGTACTTCTTTCATTATTCTTGTGACCCAACTAGACTTTCTCAGCTTGTACAATTGTGATCTACATATTTTTATAAGTTTTTGAGTGGCCCATTAATAATGATAATTATAACAGTTGTCATTGTCATCATCATCATCATCACATCTGCCTTTCTTACCCTATGGTATTGGTATGGGGTTAATGTATGCAAACAAGTAGTTTGAATAGTAAATCTCACAAGAGTGCAAAAGACTCTGGAGTAGAGTGCTTAGAAAAGAGATAATCATGAGCTTGAGTTTTAAGGAATAAGGAGGGCTTAGATAGATAGAGAGGGAGGAGGTCGATCATTCCATGAAAGAGGAACTTTTTGAGCAAAGACCCTGGGACAACAATGTTCAAAACATGCTTACAAAATAGTAGACCAATTTTGCTCAAACAGAAGGCTCAGTTCAAAGGGTAATAGGAAATGAGGTTGGGACGTTAGATTGAAACTTGGAAAGAATTAAGATATCTAATCAAAGCAATATCTTTCCTAAAATGTGATGTCTAAAAGTGAACACGAAATGTACTAACGAATAAGAACACTTAGATTATTACAATTGCTACCTAGACTCTCTAATTTCTTCTCTTCATTCAAACTTGTCTATCATTGCCAAGTTAATCTTGAAATACAACTTTTAATACACTGCTTCTCTGCTCAAAATCCTTCAGGGGCTTCCTCTTCACTGGAGGGTAGGAAAATCTCATTAGTTTAGAATTTAAAGCTCTCTACAATAGGCTCTCTAACTCTCCTTAAATTTTTTTTTTCAATGAACAAATATCTCTTTCCTATCTTTCCTACTTCTTCCTCATGTTATAAGTAAAACACATCTCCAGAGAACTATTATGAAGCATACTATCTTGCCTCCTGATAAGAGGATGATGCTTTCAAGATGATGAATAAAACACAGATTTTTGGACATCAGTAATATGAGAGTCTATTTTGTTTGACTATGCATAATTGTTAAATGCATCATGTTATTGTATTTACTTCTTGTGTGAAGCAAAATAAATAGGGGACTTCAATTCCAGCTGTGATCCTAAGTACACAGAGTTACTAGACTGATGCCCCAATACATGGAAGGAAGAGCTAGAGCATTTAAAAAAAGGGAGCTCAGGAAGGAGAGGCCGTTTTTACTTCTGCTCTGGAACTAACTGGCTCCCTGAGCTTTTCTCTCTTATCTGACCATCTCTGGCAAGCCAGGGCCTCAGCCATCCAGCTGAAATGGGGGAATGGAACTTTCCCTATAGTCAGAAAGGCTGAAAACCCTCTTCTCTTATTCTCTCTTTACTAATAAATGCTTATAAATCTGGTAATAAACCTCCAGATCAATTTTTACTTATAACATGAGGAAGAAGTAGGAAAGATAGGAAAGAGATATTTGTTCATTGAAAAAAAAAATTTTAAGGAGAGTTAGAGAGCCTATTGTAGAGAGCTTTAAATTCTAAACTAATGAGATTTTCCCACCCTCCAGTGAAGAGGAAGCCCCTGAAGGATTTTGAGCAGAGAAGCAGTGTATTAAAAGTTGTATTTCAAGATTAACTTGGCAGTGATAGACAAGTTTGAATGAAGAGAAGAAATTAGAGAGTCTAGGTAGCCATTGTAATAATCTAAGTGTTCTTATTCTTTAGTACATTTCGTGTTCACTTTTAGACATCACATTTTAGGAAAGATATTGATGAATGAGTATCAATAGGAGGGAGACCCATAATGGTGAGGGTTCTTGAGTCCAGTCCATGTGAACATCATTTAAATGAAGTGAGGATGTTTGGTCTGATGAAGAAAACACAGGAGAGAAAAAACAGGAGTAGCTCTCTTCAAATATTTGTTTAGACTGTTGACATGGAATAGGAATTATATTTGTTATGCTTGGTACAACAGTACAAAACTAGGAGCAGAGAGTTGAAGCTATAAGGAGGTAAATTTGGGCTCCATATAAGGAATAACTTCCAAAAAGTGAGATCTATCCAAAAGTGGCGTGGGCTGCCCTGGGAAAGATGCATTTTTCCTCATTGTAGATATTTACCAAGAGACTAGATGACCATTTTGGAGCACTATGTTAGAGGGGAATTTTATTCAGAAATAAGTTATTCTAGGTGGCTTCTAATGACATTTTCAACCTTGTAATAATATGATTCTGTTTGTGTCTATTGTATTATTTGTTAGTATTTGGAACATGCAAACCATTTACCTTACCTTCTTCCATACAATTAACAATTGAACCTCACCTGGAAATAAGCTCTAGGGAATTACAGATCTTGGCACCACTGTCTGATTCTAGTTTTTACTGCTTTGGAAAAATGTGATTCACTTCACCTCCCAAGTTTTTATTTTTCCAACATGTCTACACATATCATGGTAACTGTATTGTTTAGTTTAGGCTGTAATGTTCAGCCTAAAACATGATGTCAAGAATGTTTTTAACTCTTATGGCTTGATAGCATATGTCCAAGAGGGAGAGGGTCACAAAGAAAGATGGTGGTACTGAAATGAACAAGAGGGAATAATTAGAAGGGCATATTGCTTTAAATTATAGTTAGAATAATCTGACATAAATTTGGAATTCCTCAAAGAAAATAATTACTTTGATGTCTAACAGATACATGACAGAGGTGATACTAAAGTAAAATTTCATCCTCTCTTAAGTGGATAATTACTGAAATATTAATGTTAAGATATATTCTAGTTTGTTTGTTAATGTTTGTCTAATGTACATTGTTTATATGTGCCCCTGAGGTTAAAGCTTCTGGCATAATATGAGAGCATTTGAATAACTTTTAAAATGCACGTTTATTAATTTAACACTTTTAATGGACTTCAAACAACTTTAGTGATTTTTCATTTTATATCTTCCAACCTAAATTGTTATTCTCTGTGAAATATGGCTATTTATAAATATAAAAATAAAAACAAATATAAATAAACTCTGTTATTGTGAATAGTAATGACTATTGATTCAAAGAGATCTCTCTAACTAAACTAACCAAAGAGAAATGAGAGTATTTAATCAGATAACAGCAGTAAAATATACCAACATGTGTGTTTTATGCATGCATACTGTTATTAATATTATTAATGCATATGCTATTATTCAGAAAGTTTCTGGCTAGAATTCTAACATATAAACTACTTGTTATATCTATTTGTAAACTTCTAAGAGCCCAGAAAAAGATTTTTGTTTTTAATTTAGCATCACAGAGAAAATGAAACTTCACTCTTTCTAAACTTGTGTAGGTTGACATGGGGAACCTCCTCCCATAGATATTCTTTCCCATTCACTTTACATTACTCAGTTGTTTTTGTTAGTTCTTCCTACTTCTGGCATGTGTTCATGTGTTCAACATTATCCTTTACCTTTGTGGAGATGAACTGTAGGAATGTAGTGACTCATCACTGATTTGATTTTATTCAATCAGGGAACAGGGATTTCTTTGGAAGTAGTGTTGCCAGGAAGGCAGAAGAGAAAAATGACAGAGACCTCTGTGATCATTATCAAGTAATGAAATTATATCTTTGTTTATTCTTTTGAAGAGTAAATTCCCATAGGAATTTGAATTTTGAATAAAAAAAATCTGAAATCATGTTTGGAAGTTTTATATTCAGAGTAACTTTTGAGGTATTAAGAATAATTCATGTGTGTAGCATTTTAAGGTTTACAAAATTCTTTCCTGACTACATCCATGTGAATTAGAAGCATAGGTAATATTATCCCTGTTTTCTTGATAAGGAAGCTGGTATGCAATGTTAAAGTAACTTATTTGCCCAAGATCATCTCGGCTAGTAAGTCTCAGAGCTGGGACTTGAACTAAAGTCTTCTGACTTCTTTTAACTCCAGGATAAATGATATTTTCACTACACCAACTGCCTTTCCTAAACTTTGATCAGTCATTATGATATTGTATAGAATTCAGAATCAGAAGATCCCACTTCAAATCCTATCTCTGTTATCTAATCAGTAGGAGTCTGTAATCGCCTATTGCCTTTCAGCCATCTCAAACTAGATGTTCATAGACAGCTTAAACTCTATATGTCCAAAACAGAACTTACTTTTTCCCCTAAATCTTCTCCTACCACCTTTCCTATTACTGTAGAGGGTAGCATTATCCTCCTAGTTTCTCAGTCTTGCAGCCCAGTAGTCATGCTACATTCCTCACTAGCTTTCACCCTTATATCCAAGCTTTTGCTAAGACCTTTGTAATGTCTTCCAAATACACTTTCTTATCTCCCCTGACATTGCCTCCACTCTAGTGCAGGCCCTTATCACCTCATGCCTTGATTAAGGCAATAACCTGCTGGTGGGTTTGCCTGCTTCAAGTCTCTCCTACCTTCAGTTCATTTTACATTCACTAGATTGAGTTTTCTAAAAAAGTAAGTCTCATCATGTCAGTCCCCTTTTTGGCAAATCCCAGTGACTTCCTAGTGCCCTGATGGCAAACCTATGACCCGCATGCCAGCACTGACATGCGTAGCCATTTTCAATGACACACAGCCGCATGTGGGCGCATACAGAGAAGTATGGGGCTGCATGCCAAGGATGAAACATTTGCTGTAGTTTAGTGTAAGTTAAATAATATCAAGACCAACAAAAGAAATCAACTGACAGATGAACAAAGAAGTCACTAAGCAGGTAAGTTAAATAATTAGTTTTTGGATTATTAAGTAGTTATATATTACAATTATACATTTTTGTTATTTAAACTTATAAATATCGCAAAATTATGTTTTTTTTCTCAAAGTGACAACACCACCCAAGTTATGCTTATTTTTTTGGTGAATTTTGACACACCAAGCTTAAAGGGTTGCCCATCACTGTCCTAGTGCCTACAGGAACAAATGCAAAATGCTTACTTTAGAGTCCTTCATAACCTAGCCCCCTCCTACCTTTCCTGTCTTCTTATACCTTATTCTCCCACATATACTCTTTGAGCCTGTGACCTTTGCCCCCTAAGCTGTTCCATGAACAAGACACTACATCTCTCAGCTCCTAGAATACTCTCTGGCTGAAAACCATCTCATGTCTGGAACTGTCTCCCTCTTCCTGTCTGGCTGCTGACCACCCTAGCCTCCTTTAAGGCCTATCTAAAAATATTACTTCCTTCTCCAACCACTTTGGTCAATTATTTCTTATTTATCCCAAATATATATGTGTGTGTGTGTGTTTGTGTGTGTGTGTGTGTGTGTGTGTGTGTGTGTGTGTGTGTGTGTGTNTGTGTGTGTGTGTGTGTGTGTGTGTGTGTGTGTGTGTGTGTGTGTGTGTGTGTGTGTGCATATATTTGTATGCTGTAAAAGGGAAAGAGGGGTTTGGGGTTGGATATATTAATATTTAAAAGGTGTGGTCACCAAGAATTGAAATAATCTCAATTCTAAAATGATTTTAGTAATTTATTTACAAAATATAAGAGAGAGTAGAAGTAGAGAGATGAGAAGAGGGTAGAGTAAGAGATCTAACTTAAAGAACTAGACTATGTACTCAGTCCCTGGCTTTACTCCAGCAGGGCTCCAGAGGTCCCAGCTGGAGAGTCTAAAAGTCAGTTAACAAGGGGTTTAGCTATGAGGGCTTCTCCCAATCAAAGGAGCCTCCAGGAGGCTGGTACCTCCAGGGAGGCTAAGGTAGTCAGCCTTCTTCACTCGCCTTGTGAAGTTCTAAGGGAAAGATTTAAGAACAGTCTCACCAAGTCCAAGGTCCTAGCCAGAGCTTCTCCAGGTCCAGTTCCAGGCCAAAGAGCAAGTCCAAGGTCCCAGCCAGAGTTCCTTCAGGTTGAAGAGAGCTGAACTCACTGAACTCCTCTCTTTTAAAGGGGCTTCTTTTTCATCACTTCCTTTCCCTTCCTCTTAGTTTACGTGCCCAATCACAACAGATGCGTTGCTTAGGACTGCCCAGGAGGCAGTCAGTAAATTTTGATTTGTTATTCACTCTAGCACATGTGGGTCACAGACCTCCCAAATCGTGAATTAAGTGGGGATGTTCTCACTTTTGGTGATTAGATTAAGGATGGGGATGGCAGATTTAATTTCATTATCACAATGCAGACTTGCAAAAGACTTTGGGAGAAAAAGCATGCAAAAACCTTGTTGAAGAGACTGTTTGCAAAGGCAATCTACAACAGGCCTGGAACCCTTTGGAGCCACATTTCAGAATGAGAGGGAAGGATAAGGAGAACACAAAGTGCCAGGGGGCCTTTTTGCCTTGGGACACTGTGAGTGGGGGAGAAAAAACTTCTGGTGGCCATTTTGATCAGTTACAGGAGTTTTGGCAGAGCTCCAGACCTACCTGAGAAGATCCAGGAATCCAGAGACTCTTTACCTCATCCTGACCCTCATCCTGATCTTGTTTTAGTGCTAAGACTTGTTTCCTGGAGATTTCATTTGCATGAGAGAAGTTGCCTGGACAAATTCTGTCTGCCATACTCTGAGCCAGACCACTCTTGGCATAAGCCTGTTGACTTATAGCTAAAACCTTATAATCTGAACTTTGTTCTCATTTTGTAGACCAGTTAGTCAGATTTTAGTTAGGTAGAAGGGTTTAGGCAGATAGAGTAAACAGAGTAGCCCAAAGGTGTTGGGACCAAGCAGGTCCATGAGCTAGAACCTAGTAGCTTAAGGAACTCCTTTTACCCTTGTCCTTTACCCATCCTGCTATTTATAAAGTAAACATCATTTATTTGAAAAACATCAAACTGCAGTCAGATTTTTGTGTTAATCTTACAAAGGACTGGTTTGGCTGACCCCTGGGCCTACAAAATAGGCCAGAACCACTGTTTGGGTCATCACTGATCTAAACCTAAATCCACAACTAAAGGACTTCTATGTAGTGGGTAAAAACCCCCATTCTTAATATTTGTTTCTGTGTGTGTGTGTGTGTGTGTGTGTGTGTGTGTGTGTGTGTGTGTGTTATATTAATGTTGTCTCCTCCATTTGATTGTAACCTCCTTGAGGGCAGGGACCATCTTTTGCCTTTTTTTTTGAGTCCCCAGCACTTAGCACAGTTTCTGACACAAATTTTATTGAATTGAGGCTTGGGAAGTCTTGAGAAAGTAATTTAAAATTCCCAGGGCCTCTGTTTTCTCATCTGTAAAATAAAGAGGATGGGCTATATAAAATTCCTTCTTACTCTAAATCTTCATTCCCATAAAGTGGGTAATGATAATTCTTTTCAACAAGATCTTAGGATAGTATGTTGTTAGAGATACGAGTAATGTTCCTGTAGACCATTAGAGTGCAATGTTTAATAGAAACCATTAATAATAGACTGCTAGGTGGCACAGTAGAGTGCAAGGAGACAGCCTTAAATACTTGATGCGATTTCTCCCTCCCCCCAAAAAAACAAACATTTTCTGTAATTTAGAAGGTTCTTCAGTGATTAGTGAACTCCTAGAGAAATTGAAAATGAGAAATTGACATGACATCTTATTAAAAGGAATATTTGGAGGCTATAAACTACCCAAAGTTTCAATGTTAATTACTGGGAAAAAAAATGAAAAAAGTAGATCAGTTCAAATCTTTTCCCCAGCCAAATAATTTCTTTTTTGAGAAAAGAAATCCTTATTTTTGAAACCTGATTAACTTTTAGAGTTAAGCTTTTTTTCAAGGAAACCAGAACTGTTGTTGATAATGTTTTTCAGTATATGTGGCACATAAATTTTTAGCTGATGGGGCATTCTAATCCATATAAAATTCCAAGAGATTACTATTTGCCAAATACTTAGTGTAGGAACCAGCTGCTTGTGTGTGTGTAAGTGATGTGTTGCTGGGAAATTGTGGTCAAAAAGTCAAACAATAAAAGAACAGAGTTCAAGCTAGTTCATATCAATGTTTATGTTAATTTTTTAAACATTTGTTTTGCTCATAGTGTATGGTAGCCTTAGCTGTACAGAAACACATTCTTAAATGAAAGCATCTAAAGGAGCTATTTTTTAAGAAAATAATAATTTTGTTACCCAGTACTACTTGATGATATTGTTTAAATAATATTCTCAACTTCTGTACTACTTGGACTGTGTAAACATATTTATATGATTGAACATTTCTTGACTTGATCCTTTGAAAGATAAGCTTTTAAAATTTTATTTGTAAATTTTTTTTAAAATTAGCTATAGGGACACATGAACAGGACTATTTTAAAGCTTCTGTTAACAATGATCAACACTAAGTTATGTCTTCATGATAATGCTTGGCTTGTTCTGTATCTCATTCATGGGGAGAAGAGTGACAAATTGTTTCTTTAAAATGGTTTAGGCCTTCTGGCATTTAATTATATACATATATGATGAGCTAAAAGCAATACATTTAGATAGAGGACTCTTTGCCACTGTAATGAGATTAAAAATTGGTCTTACAAAGACTTTTTATGACACTTATACCTTCAAACATCCCTTTTTTGTGATTGTCATTCTAAAGGCATAAGCTTTTATAAACTGTTGATGTGGGACAGTGATATAAGGCATTTTATTTTTAAACAAATAATAATAGTAATTTTTTTTATATTTCTATTTTTTCTCAATAAAATTATCTACTAACAATAAATACTCTTTTTTTTTCAAATTGACTTTTTCATGCTTTGGAACCTTTTTTCTAAACCATATCCTCAGGACTTAAGATGTTTCATCTACTGATTGAGATGCACATGGCTTGTGTAGGCACTCGCTGCTGAAAAAAAACCTTGTCAGTCTGTATGCAAGGCAAATTGTGTTCTATGGGAGCTCAACCAGTGTTAAGTAATAATAGCCTGTCTCTGTCACAGGACCTGGCTATTTGTCTAATTACTGGTAAAGCAGATTTGGCAGATTGTGCTTCTTTCCTTCAGGCACTTGACCAGAATAAAATCCTGAGCTCTCCCTTAAAAAAAATCCTTGTTAAATTCTGGCTTGTGGTTTATCTTTTCTCATTTTTCTGTTTCTGATAGAAATCCCCTTGTAGTGTTGTGATTTTTGGCCTTCAATTTTCAGTAGTCAATGTCAATACAAGGCTCTTGATTAAGGATTTTGCAAGGTGGTTTTGTGTGTTGGATTGTGAGGAGGAAAGGCATTAGAGAGCATAGCAGCAGAGAACAAAATCCCAAAGTTAAAAGGCTTAGGAAATGAGAAAACACCAAACGATAGGTAAAATGGGTTGGTGGCATACATTTGGGAGAGAACCATCTGTATGTATCAGTGTGTTTCTTTTAGGACATGGCAGTTTTTAAGTAATTCAAAACTTCCTATAAACATAGAAAATATAAATAAGTACAATTCCATATTAACTCTTCTAGAGTTACTTCTCTAGAAGATATAAATGCATTACATTCAATTGTTAGTTTAGAAGACTTTTTTTAGGTTTGGTAGTCTTTTTAGTTTATTTGTTCCTTGGATACTGCTGGGAAAGTGAACAATAAATTTCAGAAATAGGTAGTATGTGCTAGTGATGTCAGAAGACATATGTGGACATGAAACTCCTTTTGATTACCATTTGTGTGACTTATTAGTAGGAAGCTTTTAGTTTGTGGCAGTATTAAGCAAAAGCCCATTTATAGTGATGCTCTAGGTTCCCATTTAGATTATGGGAAAAACTTTGATAATTTTATGCATCTGTGTTGTTATTGATACAGGCACATGTTCTATTAATACACATCACTGTGTACTTCTCATCCTTTGAGATTCTTATCCATGTTCTTCCATCAAGCCTCCAGAGAAGAGCTACCCAAAATGTTGTTTCTACCACTCTAAGATCCCCTGCATTCATCCTCTTCTCTATAGTTGTATAATCATCACCATAGTTTAATCTCTCATCATCCTTTGACTGAACTATTCCAATAGCCTTCTAAATGCCTCAATTCTTGTCCCATTCCAGTTCATCTTCCACACAGATCTTAACCATGTCATTCTCCTACCTAATATAATTGAATAGCTCCCTACTGCCAGTTGGATAAAATATTACTGCCCTCTTCCCACAACTTCTGGCATTTAAAGACTTTAACCACCTAGCCCATCTCCTGTCTTTTGTGTAATCCTATTACATAATATTCCTCTTAGTTCATTCTACCATCTAGCCAATGTGGCTATGTTATTCTTGCTCATACATATCTAGAAGTGGTGGTTATATGTGTCCAGCCATTTGTATGGAGAAAATTTGACTGAGGAAGAGAGCTAGTTGCTCTATCTTGAGTGACCTTCACACCTTCATGTAAGTAATACAAGTTAATCCCAGTCCCTTCTTTAGTTGGTGTCTTGCCCTCACTGCCTCTGAGAGAATGGACTTTTTTTAAAAAAAATAAACCTTCTGAGGGAACAGTAGGAAAGGATAAAAGCTTAGGCACCACACAGATATTGCCTCCACCAAACTGCTGTCTCTAATGGTCTATATATATTTGTTCCTTGCTTTTCAGAAGCTATAATAATATGAATCATTAAAATCTTTTGTCATTTCAAACTCCTCAGGCAGCAGGTCCTGGTAATTGGAAAGAGAATCTTTTCATTCTCACCCCCCACCCCACTTCTTCTTCCTTGGTAAATATATATATATATATATATNAAAGAAACTGGGGATGCTAGAGACCAAGAGGAGAAGCAAGAGACTGAGACTAGCAGAAACCCTAGAAAGCAGCTGCCATGGAAGAAGAAAGAGCTACAATGACCAGTGCCAGCACTAGCTTCTAGACTCAAGAGGATTTTGCCAAACCTACCAAGAAAAACAAATCTAAGATGGTGATTCCACTTTCCCTTTTCCTTCTGCAGAAGAGCATGTTTCATTCCAAAGCTTATCTATGTTTCTTTAATGTTTACTTTAGATTTATATTTACCTAGTTTCTAAAAGCTGGCATTAAATAAAACTGTAATTAATTATCATGTTACCAGTCTGGATGTGTTTCACTGGTTCAAACTTATCTAAAAAAGAAGGAATGACTGCCAAAAAACACAGGAAGAAAAAGTAGTATATTTTCACACTATTTTATATATATAAAATAGTGTGAAAATACCCTACTTTTTCTTCCTGTGTTTTTTGGCAGTCATTCCTTCTTTTTTAGATAAGTTTGAACCAGTGAAACACATCCAGACTGGTAACATGATAATTAATTACAGTTTTATTTAATGCCAGCTTTTAGAAACTAGGTAAATATAAATCTAAAGTAAACATTAAAGAAACATAGATAAGCTTTGGAATGAAACATGCTCTTCTGCAGAAGGAAAAGGGAAAGTGGAATCACCATCTTAGATTTGTTTTTCTTGGTAGGTTTGGCAAAATCCTCTTGAGTCTAGAAACTAGTGCTGGCACTGGTCATTGTAGCTCTTTCTTCTTCCATGGCAGCTGCTTTCTAGGGTTTCTGCTAGTCTCAGTCTCTTGCTTCTCCTCTTGGTCTCTAGCATCCCCAGTTTCTTTAACAAACTCATTCCTAATCCCTCTAGCTGTATGTACCCCTCTCCTCCACCTCATCCCACCATGACCTTGAATCTATTTTATATATGGCTATACATGTTGCTTAACAGAATACAAGCTCTGAGATCAAAGACTTTTGCTTTTGCCATTACATATAGTGCATGATCCATAGGATAATAGGCCTTTCTTCTGATTTTTTTCATTATCCCTCTCTTTCTACCTATAACCAACTCTTTGCCTGTTCTGGTTATATACAACTTGGATGATTTCTTAAACCACTTCTGGTATGAAGGTCAACAATAGTAATATATTATATCCAGTTTAGGCCTACTATATGTCTTTCCATTAATTGCCTTTTGGTTTAATCACTTTTGATTTTCATTCTTTTGTAATTAATGATTAATTTGATGCCTTGTTTTCTGTTTTAGAATTACCTACCTTAACTGAGAAGTATTAAAAATACTGGCTCTGATAGAACATTTTAGGATTGTCCAAAATGCTGCTTAATTACTATGTTCCAGCCCAATTCCCTTATCTTCAGTTTTGACTTTAGCTTGTTGTCCATCTTCAGGCTAGATTGAAGAAGTACATCTGTATAGCATGCCATCTAAGAATGATATTGTGATATCACTGGACTGTAAACTCAATGTGTCAACAACCCAGAATGCTGATGTGTTATTATATTGCATTAAGAAAGATATGTCCAACTTTGCTACTAGTAGCAATGCAAGAATCCAGAACACTCCTGAAGGATTTTTGGGAAAGAATGCTAACCACATTGAGAGAAAGAACTATGGGAGTAGAAATGCAAATGAAGAACATATGACATCACTTATCACATGTATATATCGGTATATGATTTGTGGTTTAGGCTTTAAAAAATTGCTCTATAGCAAAAATGAATAATATGGAAATAGGTATCAAGTGATAGCATTTGTACAACCCAGTAGAATTACTTGTTGGCTCTGGGAGGAGGGAGGGAAGAGAGGAGGAAAAGAAAATGAATCATGTAAGCATGGAAAACTTTTTAAAAATAAACATTTTTTTAAAAAAGGAAAAGAAAGGCATGTCCAAAACTAGAGAGATGATGATCTTTCTGAACTTTTCCCTGCTCAGAACAGATCCAGAATTTCTTATCCAATTCTAGGTAAAACATGTTAGGAAGGAGATTGATAAACTAGAGGATATCCAGTGAGGATATCCAGGCAAAGGGCCTCCAGTTTGTGCTACATAAGGATAAATTGAAAGAACTGCATACATTTAGTATAGAGAAGAGAACCTGGGAAGGAGAAAGACTATCATATCCAAGATAGTTTAGACTTATTCTAAGTAGTACCTATGGGTATAACTAGAATCATTTGATTGTTGTTGCAAAGAAAACTGTTTTCTGATGTGAGCTCTCCAAAAGTAAAATTTTTCACTAGAAGTCTTAAGACACGTAAGACTTAAGACTCAATGACCATTCACAGAGTAAGATGTAAAGAAGATTCTCGTTTCGGATTAGAAAACTTTTAAGGTCCCTTACAACTTTTAAGATTAGGTCCCTATCCAAAAATACATGCATTGTCTCTTCCACCCTTCACTTCCTCTCTGCTTTGCCTCCTTCTCTCTCTCTTTCTCTCCCTCCTCTCTCAGAGGAAGCTCCTAAGACAAGTAAAGCAGAGTTCAAGTCTCACCTCGGATACATACCGACAGTACAAGTCACTCAAACTCTCAGGGTTCCAGAGAACTCTTGAATACTCAAAGTGGAAGAGAAAATACCTGCCTTCAATGATAGAGAGAGCACCTTCACTTGGAAGTTCTCCAGACCAGTTAAATCACTTGTTGAGTCCACAGCCCTCACTTTATTCAGCTTTACTCCTTTAATGTCTACCTGCTGCCCAACTCTCACCTGTGGTTCCAAGAAGCTGTAGCATATGCAGTGGACACAAACCCATAAGCCATCTCAGCAGGTGGGCTAAACTGGGTTGAGGATAACTGACAGGACTCAAACCCACTGGTGAGTTAGAGGAAGTGTCTATCCCAGACAGGTGAAGAATTCCCCAGAAGAGGCAGATGAGAACAATTTATTCTGTGGCCATGAAGGAATTGGAACATTTAGAACTTGATTAGACATCAAAGAAATCAAGGTCATCCACTGAATACCAAGCCATAACATTCATCTTGTCTTTTGTCTTGCCACTGGTCTTCAGTAACTGGAAGAAAGAATGAGGCTGTTGACTTTGTGAAACTCTGCCTCACTTAAATCCAATTTGTGAATGAGTTAGAAGACATCATTTTGGTCATCTTCCAAATACAATGGGCAGCAACCGTGCATGTGTCTGTACCCAGAGCTTACATCTGCCTCTTTACAATTTCTACCCATTGCTCTTAGTTTTGTGCTCTTGACCAAGAAGAGCAAATCTAGGCCCTCTTTCTTATAAGACTGGCATTCTTCAAATCTTTAAAGAGGATTTTTATATCCCTACTAATTATATATTAGTGAATAAATGAATGATAAAACATTTATTGATTACTGTGTGCCAGCCACAATGCTAAAATGGGTTACATTATGAGCAAGCAAGATGGACCTTTCCTTCAAAAAGCTTATATTCTAAAGGGGGAAGACAGTATATAAAAAGGAGAAGAGTGGATACATAGAAGCATGTTTTGGATGGCCAGAAATTGACAAGGAGGGATGGTTCTTGGCAGGATGAACTCACAGCTCACCTAGCGGAAACAAGTATCCTGGAAACAAAAGTTCACATTTCTGTTGGAAGGGATAGGGATAAGGAGAATGGCCAAATTGTTAGTACTAAATCTTTTCTTCAAGTTAAATGAGCCCAGTTTCTTTAGCTGATCCTTATATGTTGAACTTGTTGATCAATATTTTCTCTCATTCTCTTCTGGATATACCACAGCAGCTAGCTGTCACAATGGATAGCATACCAGACCTTGAATCAGAAAAACCTGAGGTCAAATGTGGCTTTTTCAGACACTAGCTTTGCGACCCCGGGATAGTTACTTAACATTCATTTGTCTGTTTCCTTATCTGTAAAATAGGGACAATAATAGTACCTACCTCCTAAAAGTTGTTGTGAGAATCAAATGAGATCATAATTACAAAGTGCTTAGCACAGTGCCTGGCACACAGTAATCACTATATAAATGTTAGCTGTTATAATCATTGTCATCATTAGTAATAAAATAATATCTTCCTGAAATGTATCTGACTAAGGCTGAGTACAGTGAGTATAATTCCATAGTTCTGAGAACTATGTCTTTCTTAATATCTCCCAAGATTGCATTAACTTTCTTGGCTGCCAAATCATGTTGTTGGCTCATTGAACTTATGGTCCATTAAAACCATCAGCTCTTTTTCTCATATTTTGTCTAGCCAAACTCAATAGCCGAAATAGCTAGTTGAATGATATATTCTTTTGACCTTGATCATTAATCCTTTCATTAGCCATAAACCTAAAACATTGAGATGAGAGGTGCTTATTTCCATCATATTTTTTACTTTATTGTAAGTGTACTTCACTTTGTATGATATATATATACCTTAAAAGTTGTGTGTAAGTAGAATTTTAATATACCAAATCAAACTTCACACAGATCTATATCCCACGGGCCCCTCCAACCTCACACTTTATTTTGTTTTTTGATTAAACTGTTAGCCTACTATTCAGAGACTTTCTTATTGTGGTCCCAATCTACCTTTTCAGCTTTATTTTTCACTAATCTACAGCATAAATTCTTTACTCTCTCCAGACAGACATATACACTGTTATACCCTTCTCCTTATCACCACTCCCAAGTTTTGATGATGCCCAAGGCCATCCTCAGGGCACATAGGACCTGGAGCAAATCATACTGTTATCCTATCCCACAACCCTGACAACATTTTTTATAAATGAAATCACTTCAGAATAAATGTACATTGGGAACAGTCTTGAAAGGGAATAGGTATTAGGTAAAGAGAGGCAGACTGTGAATGGAGGTGAGATTATAGTCTAATATGGTTAAAGAAACCTTACCTATTCTGTTTGACATGGTGGGGAAGATTCTTGAGAAAAGCCTAAATGATTTACTAATGCTTAAGTGATAAACATATTCCTTAACCTATTTAAACTGTAGATTTTAAGTTTGTAGGTATTTGCTATTTTTAGATTATTGAAATGCCAAGTTGAAACACATATAGATGTCTAGATATGTCTTTTAAATCCATGGTATAATTACTTATTTCATAAAAGAAGAAATGTGCTTTTTATATAATGACCTTGCAAACAAATGCCAGTTTTTATATAAAGAAAAATTCATGCTTGTCATTTTCTTATTAGTTTAAGGTCTGAGCCTACCTTAATGATTTTCAGATTTTCATATTTGAGGACTACTGCCTTCACCTAATCCTTAATATTTAAAATGACAAATTTCTTGAGATGCTACCTCCCATTGGTTTATGTCTGACCTTTCTTATCCAAAGCTATAAAAAATTTCAAAAAATTGACTCCAATTCTACTTTTCCCCTTCATTTTCTCTTGTATTGTCAGATTCTAATGGTAAAGCAACTTGGATATCTTTTTATTTCCTTCATATCTTGATAAGTAATCATATATGGATACAACTTTCTGCCATCACTTCCCACCTCAACCCAAAACTTGTACATTTAAAAAAATTATAACATATTTACATAGTACTTTTTAGTTTGTGAATCATCTTTCATATAATAATGTAGTGAGGTGTTTCTGCAGATTATTCTTCCCAATTCTGTAGGTGAAGAAATTGAAATTTGAGTCCCAGGTGATAAGCAGCTCAGGTTCCTGACTCCCATTGTAGCACTTTTTCTACTGCACTTTGTTACTTATTTAAAATTATATACCGAGATGAAAAAACTTCAATGAGAAACAGATTCCTGAAAAAAACTTCCTCGTGATTAAAGATTTTTATGTAGTTTTTTTTATTATTGTTTCCTCATTCCCCTAATTATGTGGCTTTCCCATAATATTGTACTGATATTACTGAATGAATGAATGGATGTGTGAATAAATTAATGAAAACCCTTTATTAAGAACTTCAATAGAAATACAAATAGAAAAGTAAGAAAGACCCTGCTCTTAAGGAGCCCATATTCTAGTGGTTAAGACAATACATATGGAGGGTTTCAACCTCAGCTCAGATAGAAAAGACCCACATGGCAACACAGCAATACTTCTGTTTTGGTTTTTTTTTTTTTTAACCCTTATCTTCTACTTTAGAATCAATACTGTGTATTGGTTCCAAGGCAGAAGAGCAATAAGGGCTAGGCAATGAAGGTTAAGTGACTTGCCCAGGGTCACATAGCTAGGAAGGGTCTGAGGACAGATTTGAACCTAGGACATCCCATCTCTAGGCCTACTATCAATCCAGTGAGCTACCCAGCTGCCCCCAGGAATACTTCTTCTTTAATGTCATTTCCACTGATAAAATCATACTGATTTTTGACAATGAATTATTTGGCAGTGGCAAGAATTTTCTTTTCTGGGTCTTCAGAAGCTGTGGCTGTAGCACCTCCAGGAGCAATTGGTAGACTATATGTCTATAAAGATGTCTTCCCAGGATATTGACTACAGAGAGTAAGATAGAAACATTGGCTTTTGAATTCAAAGTCTTTGGCTGTCTCCATCAGGAGATGAGGGAAATTGTGGTCATGGTGGTAGAGGTGAGTCACCTGATATTTGCAGGTTCTTCTCTTTTCCTTCAAGGTGCTCAATTGCTTTAGTCAGTCTGTCTTGCCTCCTTTAGGGGTTGGAATTGATTGTCATTTGGAAGATGGCTGATGGCTTCTTTACAGTTGCTTTTCCCAATGTGAGGAATGTTTGGCTTTGAGGGCTGGTCTAGAAACAGGACTAATGGTCTAGGGCAGTGGTGGGCAAACTATGCTGGTGGCCAGATGCAGGCCCCTGAAATGTTCTATCTGGCTGAGGGACATTATACCTAATTTGACGAATACAATGAGTAGGATACAATACAATGAAACTCGAAAGAGTTGTCTTAGAAACAGACTAACAGATGAGTATTTCCTTTCCTTTGGCCCCATCTTTAAAAAGTTTGCCAGTCACTGCTCTAAATAATCACTCTTGCAAATATTAATAATATGGCAATAGGTCTTGATCAATGATACATGTAAACCCCAGTAAAATTGCTCTTTGGTTATAGGATGGGGGGAAGGAGGAGGAGAGGGAAAGAATATGAATCATGTAACCATGGAAAAATACTCTAAATTAATTAATTAAATCAATAATTTTTTTTAAGTATGTGGTTATAGTGAATATGTAAGGGAACTTGCTTTGTTAAAGAACCATAGCTTCAGTGAGTTTTTAAAAGTGACTGTTTATTTTGCATGTTGTTGCTTAATTTTAAGTGCAGACTGAATATGGATTTTGATTAAGGGAGTAAGTGGCAAGTGTATTTGGGTTATTTGAAAAAAATAAATGTTTAGGTTAAAGAAAGGAATTAATCTATGATAATGGATTTTTAGAATTGATAATAGTATAGTATGTAGGAATTTTTTCTAATGGGTCCTAAAAAGAGTTATAAGCAAGTGTATGCTAGACTCAGTTCAAATCAGTTCACAAAGCCCTTTATTAAATTTTCACTGTGAGCAAAATTTACAAATTAAGGCTTGATTTGTTATTTTGTTGATTTATAGACTTAAGAAAGTGATGGAGAAAATGTTAGCAAGTGTAGATTAAGAAGTGTCATACACACATTCTCCTCCTACCCCCTCAGCTGCATAGTCAACTGATAAACATTTACCAGCACATCTTTTATTGTGAGGTTCTCAAAGAATAAATAACTGATTGGCCAAAAATGTCTGTGTGATTATGACTTCAATTGATAATCTACTAATCTAGTGAAGAAGGTATTGTTCCAAAAGTAATTATTGATCAAGCAAAATCTATGATCCTGAGAGAACCACATTAGTTACATGTTTCCCTAATTTTATTCCTTTGTTCTAGAGCCACATAGTGGCTTAGCTTTTGGGAAGCAGCCATGTCAAGAAAATTCCAGTAACAAGTTGAAATGCTTCAGAGAAAAAGAGGATATAATCATTAAATATTTCTCACAGTTTGCTATTGATGCTCCTAGTAAAATCTTCCATGTTCTATAATTCCTTTAGTCCTTCCTTGTTCCTTCTCTTTCCATAGTTAGCTCTCCTACCATAACACAGTGCAAGGTAGTGGTTGACTCTGATTTAAAACACCATGAATAAAATAGCCTTGACCAAAAAAGAAATGCTAAGTTTGTACAATTTGTTGTTTTGCTTTGTCAGGGTTTTTTCCCCCTTCTTTTAGTTAATGTCATGAATCATTAGCTGCTATTAATCATCTGATTCTTTTGACAGAAATATAGTTATATTTAGGAGATTTGTCCTCTGAATTTTAGGAAGGGTCAGAATAGAAATAGGTTGAGTTTCTTGACTTTATCCTGTCACTGCAAATATACCAGACTATCCAATCAACAAATGAAATGGAATTTCCTGTCAGTAGTTGTCAGGCTGATAGCTGCCATTTCCCTGACAAGATGGCCGACACTAAAATGCTTCTGAAACTTCCTCATGCTAAGTGTGTTGAAACCTTTCCTTATCTTAATCGGAGCCATTTGTAATGAGTGTGGTCCCAGAATGGTGACACTGACAAGCACTAATCTTTAACAAGAAACAATAATAGAGGAATGTTGCTTTACTTTGGCTGACATCCAATAATTCGATATTGGTAGGGTAACATGAAGTGTCTATTTGCTGGGTTTTATTGTTAGCACCATCCCCGCAATTGTTGTTATGATCACACCATTGGGTAGATAAGTTAAGAGATTAAATGTTCTGATTGGCTACCCATGCTAGCATTATGTAAATGGTTTAAAAGATTGACAGTAATTTACTAACTTGTTCTGGTCACTTGTACTAAACTTCCTTGTGTATGACCTTTCTCACATGGGTGTCGTAAGATCGAGTAAGAGATTTTGCCTGAAGCTTTTTGTGTTAAAGATACTGAAGATGATGTCATTATTAGGAATATATCATTCGTCAAATCAGCCCCTTAACCTGTTTTGTATATCAAATCAAAATTGCTTGGGCAGAATATTATTTTTAAAGCCGACAAAATTATTCTCTTTAGCCAAGTTTTTTTAGCATATTTGTGTTGCTTTCCCTAGATGCAAGACTATTGTATTCTCAAATCTGTTTATTTGATTTCCACAAAACATTTAATGAGAATCTTCATTGTTTAAGGTGTTGTACAAGACTCTGTGCTAATTACTTTGAGAGATAGTCAGTTATACTCTCAGACCTCAAAGAACTTGTGCTCTAAAAGAGGATGTAGGAGATAAGTACACTAAGAAACAATATAAATCCAAACTTTATTGGAAAAATACACAGTTTTTACCCTCTGTTACCAAACTCAAAGGCAACAAGAATTCAAAAGACTGAAATAAGATATCCATCCTCATGAACTGAAGAATGATGATACTAGTGTTTAACATTCTGAGGCAAGATTTGCTCTAATGTTATGTTTAATTTTTTCTAATTTAGGATTATAGGAAATTATATTAGCTTTTTTTTATACTGCCACATCCAAGACTAAAGAGACTGACCTTAGAAGTCATCACATCCAACTCCTTATCTATAAAATAATAGATGAAAAATATGAGATCCAGAGTTGTTCAGTGACCTGCCTAAGGCTACAAAGAGGGACAGAATTGGGATTCATAGTCAAGAGCCCTGAATCCAAACTGAATACTCTCATTGCTAAAGAGCATGTTCCCTCTTCATCTATATAGCCCATATTCTAAATAGATTTCATATTCTAAATAGATTTCATATTAAATGAGAATTTCGCATGTAAACACACATAAGTAAAATTTGCAGGTTATGGACTTTGTTACATTAATAAGGATAATGCAATATACTTTCAGTTTCAACGTCTTAATTATTTGTTTCAGTGATAACATATCTAGCTATTATTAATTGAATAGAAATATCTATGATATACCAAATCAATTAAGATTATTTTCATAGTAAGTGGTAATATATTCTCCACATAAAAAGACTGAGTTTATAAATGTAGGTTAAAATATTTTACCAACTTTTTTGAAAAATTCTTTTCTTCACTTGTATTTTATATTCCATAGTTAGAACTTCAAGTAAACTTTCAGTTCTTAGCCTGGTTTTTGAAATTATTCTAAAGAGCATATACTTATCTTACTTATTATATTTGCATGACTATGCCTTATAATATTCTTTTAATAAATATATTTTATAATTCCACTGTTGAATTTAGGTTATTACCAAAAATATCTGGAAAAACTTCTCTGCTTCTAGAATTCCTATGTACTGCATTTTTTCCTCAATCTAACCCTTTCCCCTCTATACAGAGCTCTCTTCCTGTCTTTGCCCTCCTTCACTTTTTGCCTTTTTCTCTTTTTTGTCTCTCTTCTCTCACAGGCTCTTCACTGTCTAACTTTAAATTGATTAAAACACATTAATTTTTAAATAGGTGTCACATATCCTTAACCAAGCACTAAAAGGTTGAGAAGGCTTCATGGTGTAGAGTCTGATCCAAAACTAAGTGAGAAGAATTTTAAAAACAAGGGCTGCCCTTCATTAGCCCTCATGATAACTCCTGACAGGCTGTGTGCACTTACGTTGCCATGCCAGGCCAGGGCAAGACCCACTGCCATGCACCATTTACCCTCTGTCAGCAGCTTCAGTCAGAGCTTGGGCAATACCGTACAGGCGAGTCTGTCATGCGTCAGCCTCAATTAAGCTCAGCTTGCTGTGCTTGGGAAAAGCAACAGCTTCCTGGTAAGCTTTTTTTTACCCCTTCATTTCCCCCTCCCCATTTTTCATTCAGCTCTCTCCAGTAACTCATGTTTGATTTGGTGAAAGAATGTTCATGGTTTTTTAGCTTTTTACAAAGAGAAATGGTTTCAGAGGAAAGAACTCATATGTGTTCTGATGAGTTGATTTTACTTGGAAATCTTCATGGTTAACTCCAGAGTTTGTTGTTAAAAAGGTGAATTACAGTTAGCCTTCACTGGCATTTGTACCAGTGCCAAATTCTCCAGGCCTTGTCACACAGTACAATAGCACAAGGCAGCCAGTTTTATCCAAAGTTAAAATCTTCCAATTCCTTCTTCCAGTTCATCTATTATTTACTCATAACTTGTCAATTAAAGTGGTAGTGATTTTCTTTTTAAAGTATAAAGTTAAAGCTTAATTAAATAAAAACTCACGTGATGAGCAGTTACATTTGGGTCACTATTTTGTCATTTGCAAAAGAAGACCACCCATGGTTTAACCTTGCCAGGTGACTGGCTGACTAAAAAAGTTTCTGGATCTTTAATGGGAAATTATCTTTAAGATGATATCCTCTTAAAAAAAAGAAATATATACATATGTGTGTGTTCTAGGGGAAATTTCTCTGCACAAATGTAGGGAATGACCAAATCTATTTTTGTAATAACAAAAGGAGCTACTGTATACTTTAATGGACAGTTAGACATTGTCACAGTTAAGCATCTTGAAGAATTTATGGAGGTTTTATGGGGCTGGGCAGTTTATAAAGTCAGGCAAATTCAAGAGGCTGTTGTCAGATGTTGGTAACAAGCTGATGTTTGAAATAAATCAAAACAAAATAAATCTTGTGAGAACTGTGGCAGACAGAGGGAGTATCTCATAGAGACAGAAGCAAGGTCAACTACCATACAAGAGAATCAGGACAAAAAAGTATGTGGGTGCTTCTCCCCCTTCTTTTTTTTCCCATCAGCACAACTCCAACAGGAGGTAGTAGCTTTTAAATAGAATCATATTGGTGGATCAATCTGAGAGAACAGATGGAGAATAAAGATAATGGAATTTAGATTTTCATAGTATATGGCAAATGGATCATCACTGAAATTGTTAGCTGAAAAACTTCTTAAAATCCATAATTATCTAGAGTTGAAATGAGGATGGGTTGATTGCCAATAAGACAGTGTGGCATTTCAGAGATATTGGTTTTCTGGAGGACATATATTTGCATTAGGTGTGAAATTATTGAACATCTTGAATGGAAAATTATAATTCTTAGGAATCAACTTCCAGTAGTTTAGCAAGTGAGAGATTTTTGTGAGATACTATATAGATGGAGAGATTTCCATTTGGTGAGCAGATGGCAACAGATAGATCAATGAATGTTTAGAAACTTTCTCATGGTATGTCTCTTGAATGATATTGTCAAATGGAGAGACAGTGTTTTCCATAACTCAGGAATCTCCAATCATCTTTGATGATATTGGGAGCACTGCAGAGCATTTTGGACTGATTATTCATAGCTAATCTGTCACTTTCTCAGTGGGAAAATAGACATTTGAAAATGTGGACCTTCCTTTAAATAAGAACTATATTATTCGAGAGGATATGTATATCAGAAAATAAGGGCTGAGAGAAATCAATAATTTTATATTTACAGGTTTATAATAACTAAAGTTTAGAATACTAGTTTAAGAAGTAAGTACTACATACCAGGCACTGTGGTAACCGTTTTACAATTATTTCATTAAATCATCAAAACAACTCTTCAAGGTTATTATCCCCGTTTTATTGTTGATGAAACTAAGGCAAACAGGTTATGTGAATTGCTCAGGATCACACAACTAGTCAGTGTTTGAGGTTGGATTTTAGTTAGATCTTCCTGACTAGCCACAAGTGTTCTGTTCAGTGTGCTACATAGCTAGTTGCTTATGAATAATTGTAGCAATAATAGAGAGATGTGGACTACCAAACTACTGGTCAGTGAGGTTTATGTCCAGTAATCGGTATTCTTTTAGAATTTCTCATATGCAAGTGACACCCCTGCCAGCTAACATATCTGCTGATTCTTGGGACCTATGTTTGTAGCAAAGTCTGGTAATTGGGTATCTCCAGATATCCCAAGTATCTCCAGAAGTATAGTGATACTAGTTTGATGTGACTGAAACAAAGATTCTTTTGGCAAGCTGATTTGGGGGAAAAAAACCAAAACTCTAAGTACTTTGAGAATTGCCTTTTTTTTTTTCTTAAAAATTCACAACTAATTGTGATTTTGAGTAGGAAGAAAAGAATAAGCCAAATTACATTTAAGAAATTGTAGGGGGTCGTTTCCATGGTCCAGGACTGGTTACTACTGCAAAAACCAAAATTTCCTTGACAGCTAATAACTGGAAACTATGGAATAGCGCAATCTCAAAAGACTTAAAAATTACAAATAAATCAAAGGCAAATCAATATCCATGGTGCTAATTGATGAGTTCTAACATGTTACCAATAATGAATAATATGCTGGAATCAGTACAAAGGGCATAACAGAGTATACATTTGACTGGCCAAACAAGTGGGAAGACATGTGGCATGAATGAAAGAAAACAGATGGACAACTAAAGTAATGCATTGAAACTTCTGAGATACTAAAAGAATAAGAAGTCCTTTTGCATGTTGAATTAATCACTGTGGAGAATCTAGGGGGGAAATGAACAAAAATTGAATAGGATAAGAAGGAATAGAAGGGTTGTGATCTATGTGCCTGTGAAGGGAGTACCCACAACCATTGAAATCACAGACCCATCAAAGCCTTATTCATAGTTCTCCTGAATCTGAGGGAATTGAGCCCAAGTACAGTAGCGAAGATTGTTTTCAGTCTTATACCACCTCTCTCATAGGGAGCATGACTTCTTTTCAGTCTGACCTAATTTATTTGAAATCTTTGTCATGTGAACTGTCCAATTGCATGGTTAGTTTAAGATCATACCAAACTGCATGGAAATTGAAGAAAAGAGTTAGCAAATCATGAACCCTAAGCACATAGCTTCCTTTATGAAGAACGCAAAGCAATTTAAAAATAAAATCCTTTTGTGTTAGGCGTCTTTGAATAAAAGTGAAAAAATAGAAGACAATAGAATAATTATTGGGTTTGTCAATATCTACAGCAAGCAAAGATTAAGATTTACAGTGGCTGGTTAGGAAAAGAAAGGTTTTAGAAACATAGGATGACTTTACCAAATAAATTCTGGCATTCATTTTGAAAACAGATCAATAAGAAAATAATTGCTATCTTAGGATATATATGTGTATGTGATACAAATTTTTTTACTTCCAAAAAATGTAAAGCTAATATACTTGTGATATTACATGAATGTAAAGATTAGATGGACTTTTTGTCTATGCTTCTTATCTGTTCCATGCAATTGATAAGCTATATATCCTCAGTCAGGCTATTTGGCATCCCTATGCTTCTTTCATTTCACCTAACAATTGGTAAAACATATACAAACCTGACTAAGAAATGAGAGAGAGATCTTGATTGTTGCTTCCTGCTCAAGGCAAGAAATACAAAATCACAACAGAAAATTTCAGATACTCTTAGATTACATAAATGTAATATCAAGGGAATAAAATCCAGTGTCACATTAGCTCACTTTCATTGATTTTATCATGACTCACAAATGGAGGATGTAAATTTGTCCCCCTACTGCATGTATACCCATATGCATTTATGTTTATATAAATACATATATGTATCTGTATATATTCTCACACATATACATAGTTATGGATTCTAAGAGTTGGAAAAGATCTCAGATGGCATTTAATCTAACACTTACCTGAAAGAGAATCTTTTATATGACATTCCCAACAAGTGGTTATTCAACCTTTGCTCGAAGACTTCTTGCAGAAGAGCAACCCATTATATCCTAAGGCAGTCTATTTCACTTTGAGCTAGCTCTTAATTGTTAGGAAGTTTTTCATTGCACTGAAACTAATTTTCCTCTTTTCATCTTCCACCTACTGTTCCTCTTCCATCTATGGGACCAAACAAAACTCGTCTTATCTGATTTCCACATAATAATCCTTTATATACTTGAAAATCAGTATCATGCTGCTCTTCCAAGTCTTATCTTCTTTAAGCTAAGTATCTCTAGTTAACTTCAGTCATTATTAGTATGGCTTGTTTTCAAGTCCACTCACTATTCTGGTCTCACTCTTGCTTCACTATGGCTTTCCTAAAATGTGATACCCAGAACCCAACATAGCTTTCCAAATATGTCCTGTTTGGATCAGATTAATCAGCTATTACTTTTTTTGTTTTGATCAATATATCTCTTTTAATCATGCCCATTAGTACTAACTTTTTTGGTTGCCATGTCACACTATTGATTCATATTGAGCTTTCAGTCGACCAAAACTAAAAGAAATTTTGTGTAGGTACTGTTATGTCATACTATGTTGTGACATTGATGTTTTAAACCCAAGTATAGGACTTTAAATTTCTCTCTATTAAATTTCATCCATGTAGTACATTGTTTAAGACTATTAAGGTCCTCTAGGATCTGTATTCTCTCACCCACTATTTTAATAATCTTTTTTTTTTACATTATATACAAATTTAGCAAGTATTCCATATGAAAAATTGATAAATGCCAAGCAAGAGGGCCAACAACAGATAAACCCGTTCATGAGAAATCTCACTCCAAGTTGGCCTCAGCCCTTTAATGACTACTCTTTGGGTCAGCTAATTCAACCAATTCAAAATCCATGTAACTCTACTATCATCTAATCCAAATCTTTCCAGATAATCCACAAGTATGACACAAGCGACTTCAATGAATATTGTGCTAAAATCAAAGTATTCCATATCTGTTTCTCTATAAAACAAGTGTATGCATATTTTAACCATTTGGAGAATGCATGTATATATTTGGAGCATGTACACATATATACATGCATTTGTATAGGCCAAATCTCATGTGCAAATATGTCATTAAATGCCTTATTAAACAATACAGATATTTACTAAAGGCAAATTTAAGGGCATGTAGCATCTGCCTTCAATTATGGGAGTCCGTAGTGAAAATGCTTTCCACATGGTATACAATATGCCACATCACATTCTGCCTCTTTGAAGAGCATTGCTTAAAAACTAGCAGTGACTGGGAGAGCTCAGCACCAGGCAGGTGCTCTATCAATAGTAGTATTGTGGTATGACTTCTGCTGATGTCATATCCAAAAAAGCTATTAATGTGATTTGTGATTTTACAACTCAAGTGGTATCTAATTAATAGGTTTGTGGTACTCATCTCAAAAAGGAATGTATGAAATTGGAAAGTAGGGTAGAACGTACCCTACTTTTTTGGCATAAACAATTGCAGCATAGTGTTAGTTATGTGTCAATAGATGAAAAATGGTCAGAGAACTCTAAGAAAATTGTTGTATTGTTTAAGAGGGTATTTCATGCTAAGTGAGATAATTATATCTTTGTAGTGGAAGCATACATATGGACACTGAAGTCTACATTTCATTTTAAAAAATAGTACTATTGGGCAAACCAATGGAAAGTAGGTTTATCAGAGCAAAACCTGGAAACAGAACAGATGCCCTAATATATGGCATTAGTAGGCATCATTGCATACATAAGCTACTTTCAGTTGGGCATTTGAGCATATCTCCAGGTTCTACACTACTACCTTCACCTCTTACTGCTCACATTCCAAGCCACGCTAACACAAAAATGACAAAGCTTTCTGCAAAGTATAGAAACCATTTCTTTTATGATGAGAACACACCTAATTTTTAATGAAGTTTTTCTATTTAATTTCTTGGGATAGATGCAGTTGATCATTGTGTTTCTTATGACTAACTGCAGCTGGGAGAGGAATGTCAACAGATGAGAGTTTAATTAATTGTTTTTCTTATGAATATAGCTTTGGATGAAATGTACCTTTTTGCTTGATAATGAAAGTGATTTAGTTTAGGGGGAGAGAGATAGAAGTGGAGACTCCACTAGTGAAAGCTATTGATAAGGACATGTTGCAGATGGACTATGAATTTTCTCATGTTGTAATGCAGGTGCTTAAGAAAAGTATTAACCCTATAAGTGGCCATTTTAATTTCAAAAATGAACTTTTGTAATCTAGAAGTCTTCCTAGAATCTAAAACAAATCCAGAAAAAACACTGTTGCTAAGTACTTATCATTCATTTTATCCAATTAAGGAATTTTTAATAGAATTAGAATTACTCTATTGATGCTTGATTCCTTATCCTTTTAGATCATCTTGTTAATGATGAATTAGTTTGCTTTTGTGGATGTCTTCGTCCTGTCTGACTGAAGGAATAAAGTTTCTCTTTCTTATGCCTTTATTAAATGTTGTATGTTAGCTGAAGTCTATTTATTGGCAGGCAACCTTTTTTTTTAACATAACTATTTGTTGTCACCCCCAAATCACTTACACAATCAATACAAAGAACAGAAAGATTAGATATAGTGAAATTAAGTTTAATATATTCAGGATCTGTCCAGACTCAGGAAAGGTTGTTGTCCTCTTCTAGAAAACTACTGTCTTAAGCAGTTTTTGATCTTCCAGACCCTCTGCTGTCTTCACCCTTCAAAATCAGTCATTTGTTCCCCATCTAGGTAAAGGAGTACAAATTGACATGGAGCCACATATCTAAAATTGGAAGAGTCTTTAGAAGTCATCTAGTCTAACCCTCTCACTTTTCAGGTGAGGAAACTGAGGTCCAGGGAGTAGAAGCAGCTTGACTAGTGTCCCACAGATGGGAAGGGGCAGAACCAATCCACACACAGAGCCCTGTACTCCAAGTCAAATGCTCCAATTCCATTGCTCTTTGCATCATATCATTGACATGGGCATTGTACAGAGATGACAGGGACCCTATACCCCTTAACTCAGACAGGCTGTGAACAGGGGAATTCCCTTCCCCCTTCCTGCCCTCTTGACTCCGGAGGCAAAGACCATCATCCTTGGAATTCCTTTAAGATGAGATAGATAAAGTAATACACCTCCTCCATAACATCAAGTTGTATATCTCAGACATCCATCTGTCCCCTAAACTATGAGGGTCACCCCCTATGTCTCTAGGCAGACCCCGATCAGATGACCAACCCCTCCCCCCCCCACCAAATACCTGAGTGTTTACCACTCTAGAATCACATCCTCATAATGAGACAGCATCACATCCCCACAATTGTAAAAGTATATAATCCCCAGGATTGAGGAATTCGGGCGGGGAGCCTCCTATGGCTGCTCCACTCATGCTGTCTTGCTGGCCATTAATCCTATCTTACTAATAAATCTTTCTTTTTACTTTTAAGCTAAGTATGGAGTCCTCTCATTCTTGAGAATGGTTTCCTTCCCGAACCCAGGGGTTCACCATTTGCACCCCTAGAACAATCATCTGTTTCCATTTCAAGTTCTTCTGAATCTACCCTGGCTGCTTCATTTGTATTGATTATTTGCTTGACATCAACCTCTTGTTCTACCCTTGTATCCTACCCTTATGGGTTGTTGTTGTTTAGTCAGTTTATTTGGGGTTTTCTTGGCAAAGATACTAGAGTGGTTCCTTCTCCAAATCATTTTACAGATAAGGAAACTGAGGCAGAATTAAGTGACTTGCTCAGAGTCCTACACTTGTGTCTTAGACCAGATTCAAACTCAAAAAGATGAGTTTTCCTGACTCTAGGCCTAGTATTCTATTCACTTTGCCACCTAGGATATTCCCTGCCTCTTCATTGTCTTATTCAACTTTCGTTTTCTTCTATGCCTTTAGCCATCATGTTCCCCCATTTAGGTTCTGGATTTCTTATCTGGTTTGACATTTGAGCTCTGATCTTGATCTCTACACTAACTTTCCCCAGGCTTTATTCAGCTCTGAATCCTTAATTGACTGCTGTGTATTGCTCAGCCTGATAAGTAGAGAGTATTGTTAGTGCATAAGACTGGAAGTCAGGAAACCTGGATATTAGTTCTAGGTCTAGTGCTATGTTCTCTATTATTTATATTTTACCCCTTCAAATAGTAATTTCTTAGATAATTTGATTTATAGCTTAAAGTGCTTTTGAGAAATAACTGCTGTTACCTTCTCAAAAAATTAGGCATACAAATAAGTATATAATTTAAAAGCCCATATTAACTCAAGGATGATTTTTCAGCATATAGTGAGACAAGGAATATACCTACAAGTAACATGATAAGGCATGGAATTGGAGTCAGGGGGACTCAGGTCAGAACAAACTGTACCACTTGCTAACTATGTAGCCTTGAGCAAGTCATTTCCTCTTTTTTTTTTATCTTCTTTTTTCATTTTTAAAGTGAGAGTATAGAATCTGAGATAACTTAAGGTATTTTTTTCAGGTCTAAATAGGTTCCTCCAAGTTGTACTGATAACAATGATAATTAATCTTTACATCATATTTTATGTTTGTTTACAAGCCCTTTTCCTCACAGCATTCCTTTGAGGGAGGTACAATAGGTATTTTTATCTCCATTTATCTAAGAGGAAATGAAGCTTAGAACTATCAGGTATCTTGGCCATAGTAAGGTAGCATGCTTTTAGTGGAAAGAAAGTGCTGGACTTGGAGTTTGGAAAGACATAATTTTTTATTCTGCCAGGATTATTTACTAATTATATAACCATGGATATTCCACTTAATTGGTCTGTTTTATAATTTCCCGATTTGGAAAATGGGAGTAATAATATGCATAGCAATAATTACCTCAAGTTTGTTCTGAGAAACAGTGAAGTTAAAGTAAAATACCATGTAGATTTCAACTCTGTCTCTCTCTCTCTCTCTCTCTCTCTCTCTCTCTCTCTCTCTCTCTCTCTCTCT